>NC_051155.1:133331983-133351983 GCF_013339745.2 Dermacentor silvarum
CGCCAGGGGAAAACGTCACCTAGGCGAGTGGGAGATGCTGCCGCACCCCCCCAACTGGACTTGCCTGTCACGTCACTGGAGCGAAACCCCGCCTCATTGTTAGAGGGCCCATTTAAGCGGCCCCGCCATGTATTTTCATTCATTCATTCTCTTCCTTGCAATCCTTCAACATGAAATAAACCGTGCAAGTTTCGCACTTAAAATCGTCTCGCCCTGCCTGGTCGCCATGATCTACCGGACGCCTACAGCCTGCTGGCAGCGCTACGCTACCGTGAAGTACGCCGGTCGAGCCTGAAGGAAGCGGAGTCGCAACAACTGGTTGGCAGCGATGAGATGCGCTACGCTGGAGGCCCCAACTTTGGATAACATCTAAAAAATCGTCTCCTCTTGGTCCTGGTGACAACTTCGGAAGGAAGGTGTCAGGATTCATGACTGCATATGGTGAGTGCATGGCTTTTCTTCACTGAGATATCACTAGGCTTTACGTATTTTTTGGAGAAGTACAGAGCAGTGATTTTCTTTAACCGTTGACGGAAGTTTGGAGTACGTCGAGGTTGTTATAGAGTGAAGAGTTAGCAGCACTAAGGGCAGCCATGAACCTGAAGGCACTAAAGAAGCCGGAATTGTTAAACTTGGCCAGAGAGTTGGGCCTCCAAATTGCCGAATCGAAGAGAAAGCCGGAGATCATTGAGGCGATCGAAGCAGTCGGGGCAGACGACGATGAACTTGAGGAATGTTTAGAAAGCATTGAGCATAAGGAGGAAGAACGCAAGCGCCTAGAGGCTAAAGAAGAGCACGAGAGGGAACAGGAACGAAAACGGGAAGAGCACGAGAGGGAACAGGAACGAAAACGGGAAGAGCACGAGAGGGAACAGGAACGAAAACGGGAAGAGCACGAGAGGGAACAGGAACGAAAACGGGAAGAGCACGAGAGGAGACAGGAACGAAAACGGGAAGAGCACGAGAGGGAACAGGAACGAAAACGGGAAGAGCACGAGAGGGAACAGGAACGAAAACGGGAAGAGCACGAGAGGGAACAGGAACGAAAACGGGAAGAGCACGAGAGGGAACAGGAACGAAAACGGGAAGAGCACGAGAGGGAACAGGAACGAAAACGGGAAGAGCACGAGAGGGAACAGGAACGAAAACGGGAAGAGCACGAGAGGGAACAGGAACGAAAACGGGAAGAGCACGAGAGGGAACAGGAACGAAAACGGGAAGAGCACGAGAGGGAACAGGAACGAAAACGGGAAGAGCACGAGAGGGAACAGGAACGAAAACGGGAAGAGCACGAGAGGGAACAGGAACGAAAACGGGAAGAGCACGAGAGGGAACAGGAACGAAAACGGGAAGAGCACGAAAGGGAACAGGAACGAAAACGGGAAGAGCACGAGAGGGAACAGGAACGAAAACGGGAAGAGCACGAGAGGGAACAGGAACGAAAACGGGAAGAGCACAGAATTCGGATAGAAGAAATTCGACAGAAAATCCAATCTCTTAGAGGGCAACAGGTACGATCTAGGCTGGGCGTATTCAAAGTCGGCGAAAACTTAAAAAGTTTTCTTGCCCTTTTCGAGAAGGTATGCGCGGAGGTGCAGCTTGACCGTGAAAATTGGTCCTTCGAACTGTACAACGTGTTTCCCTTTAACGTGTCCTGCGTCTTGTCTCGCCTTTCTGATGACGAGTACCGGAATTACGATACAGCTAAGAGAGCTTTATTCTGGCAGCTCGGCATTCCGGTTGAGAGCGATCGGAAAGATCAAGGGGACGAACAGAGAGTCCCTCCTCTTGAGGTAACTGAGCGACAACCCACGGTTGAGGTCGCGTCAGGGAATGGAGAGCACGCGGAGTGCGACGTGGCAGAACCCTCAGAGGTAAAGCACGTAAAGAGCGAGGCCGTCACCTGTCTACAAACAGGGGCGATTCCGGAAAGCGTTCCTTGCGAGGACGAGGCTGGTTCCAGTTGCCATGAGAAGATTAACGAGGCACTGGAGACCTGCCTCGTGCCCCTGCATATGGGCGAAAGGCCGGAGTCGTCAAAGGTAGACCTAGATAGTGGGGCGGCCGAGCAAAGTACGGAAGCGGCGATTCGAGATCCCACCGGTACAGTTGGGGAGGGCCTCGCTAAGGAAATAGTTTTCAATGATAGCGCGGGTAAATTGGCCCGACAGTACAGGGAACCGGATATTGCTCTGGACTCAAGCTTCGGAGAGAGCGCATTTGAGGCGTCCACCGAAATTGAGTCAGCGGCCATCCCGGAGAGCGCTTCTTGCGGGGACGAGGCTTGTTCCAGCAACCCCAATGGGGTCAATATGGAGCTGGACACGGACCTCGTGCCTCGGCACTTGAGCGGCTCTCGGGTACGGCCGAATGTAGAGCGCGAAGACGTCGCGGAACCAGAGCCAGTGGCAATTCCAAAGAGCGTTTCTTGCGGAGACGTTCCGTAATCGTCAAATGTAGAGCAGAATGCCATGACGGCCGAGCAGAAAGGGAACCCAACACTCGGGGGTTTCAGGTGCATAAGAGATGACCGCATGGCAAGGAAAAATGTTTTCAGACAGCGCCGCCAGAAAAAGGGAGCCAAGTATTCGGCGCATCGAAAACTTGAAAAAGTCGCCACACCGCAGCCCGTAAGACAATGCACCAGGCCATCGCGCCGAACGGGAAAGGGTTTTTTGGGGCGGCTTAGGAAACGGAAGCGTCACCAAAGGCTAATTCCGACAGCAAAGGGCGCGTTTCCGCGAGTTAAGGTGCGGCTGAAATGTTCAGGTTTCAAACTGGTTGAGTATGCGCGTATGAACCCAGCCAGTCAAACAGGCACCGAGGAGGAATGCGTCGCGAAAGCGAGAGCAAAGGGAGAAGGGCTATTCTTCCCGCGTTTATGGCCTCCCCTTCGGGGACGAGAGGGCAAGCTGCGAGGGCACAGAGTGGCAGGTGTCAGCAGAGGGCAGTGTATGTCTGGCGCCCTTTGTCGTCCTCGGCGAAGCGTGAGGGCTTTCGGACTGCGACCCCATCGAGGGCGCATTAGGAACTAATCAATTTGTCACACCGATGAGTAACTTGTTTGTACGAACACGTGAAGCAAATTTTTTCTTTTATTAGTTTAAGAAGTCTTGCTTTTAAAGTTACAAGTTAAGTGTTAGGCTCCGATTTCCTGTGTCGGACAAGCCAGCTAACACGAAGGAAAGCGTGAATCAGGTTGCAAAGGTGGTGGCTCTTGACCGCGCTGATTCTGTAGTTAAGCATTGAGATTTGGGGTTTGCGAAGGCAGACCTTAGTTTTGTAATTTAATGCTTAAAGTGTAGGGCGTGTATCAGTTACCCCTGTAGAAATTTTGTTCATTGAAGCGCGTTTGTGGAAACATTTTTTAGTCTTTTCGCGCGTAGATAGAGTGTAGCTTTTGCTTTTTAGGTTTTAAATACCACTCTATGAATTGGTTCAAGAGTTGAAGCGGTCACCAAGCCAAGTATATTTCGCCTTAGAGGCGCTGGTACTGGCTGGTAGCAATGACCGAAAGAGCAACTTTGTCCCTTTGACCTTTTTCGATCGCTGTCACGGGTTCCGTGGTTCGAAAGTGCGCCTGTGTTTTCTTGTCCAGTGAAGACTTGTGAATCACGTGCCACGAAGGCAAATTCACAGTTTGTAAAGGCGGAGTTAGAGGACGCGGAACACGTTACTGGGAGATGGTCCCGATTCTTTCTATTCATACCGGGTGACATGATTGACAGCGGTCGTAGAGAGTCATTTCGAGAGGGAGGAACAAGGGTGGCTTAGAGCAGCCTGTGTGTGAGGTGGTCGCTTACTACGACGGTGTCGCTCAGTCAAGCATAATTTTCAGTTCCCTCACAACGGGGTAGAGAAATGAACAGGCGGATGTCATCAGCTTTTTGAGTTTATTGGCAGAGCTTGGCTTCGATATTCGCTATAAGAAGGGCAAACTTAAAGACAATGCCGAAGGTCTGAGTCGTTGCCCCTAGAGTAGCGAAAACCTCATGATCACTCAGGTTTCAGCTTGATTTCGACGTTAGTATTTTTTTTTTCTTGTACGTTTTTTTCCCGCGTAGTTGTAGCTGATCGTTAGCGGATTTAGTAATCACGTCATAACGCTTTCGGGAAATGGCTGTTTTTAATGTTCAAGGGGGAAGACGCGCGAAAGGAATGGGAAAGCAGTAGTAGTTTTCTTTTTTTGTAAAGCCTGGTGTGTCTTGGGGGAGAGTGGCCTTGTGCTCGTTTATTTGTGGTTGTGGGTCCGGCACTGTTCTGGAGTGATTGCGTGCCCAAGCAGGAGACGAAAAGTTGCGAGACCTGTGTGCAAGCCCTGTTTCACCGGTCCGGACCAAGGAGAGAAGGCCTACAAGAGCACCCCGAGAACTGATGAACGACTCCAGGGAATCTGCAGGCTACGAACCAAGGGTTCGTCACCACAGAGGGAAGTTCTGCTGCTGAAACGCCGATCCCTCGCCCAGTGGCTGCTGGCCCCTACGCGTCGGGATCTTCTTCCCCCGCCGGAGATGCTGTTACGGTTGACGTACGACAGCCCGTTTAAAAGGATTAACGGAGGAGGTCTCCCCATCGTGCTTGGTTGTCGCAGGCGGGACGATCCTTTTGTGCGCAGGTGCGGGGAGGCTTCTACGAAACGTTCTTCCGGAGCATCTGGAACGCAGTATAGTCTGATCCCTTTGTGTACAGATGCGGGGGCTGGGACGCCCGAATTGTTGATCCTTTTGTGTGCATGTGCGTGGGAGGCGAATAGGCCCGCCTTCCACGAATAACGTCTTCAGGAGCCTTGGGTTGCCGCCAGCGGTGGCAAGCCCGGGAAACGTCGCCTAGGGGAGCTGTCCACCTTCCGCGAATGACGTTCTTCGGGAACTTCGGGTTGCCACCAGCGGGGACAAGCCAGGAAAACGTCACCTAGGCGAGTGGGAGATGCTGCCGCACCCCCCCAACTGGACTTGCCTGTCACGTGACTGGAGCGAAACCCCGCCTCATTGTTAGAGGGCCCATTTAAGCGGCCCCGCCATGTATTTTCATTCATTCATTCTCTTCTTTGCAATCCTTCAACATGAAATAAACCGTGCAAGTTTCGCACTTAAAATCGTCTCGCCCTGCCTGGTCGCCATGATCTACCGGACGCCTACAGCCTGCCGGCAACGCCACGCTACCGTGAAATAACGCCGGTCGAGCCTGAAGGAATCGGAACCACAACATCGTTTAGCTTCCTACGTCTGAGTGTTTAGGTTTGGTTTTTACTTCTCGTTAAGTTATGCTTACATTAAAGAATATACATTTTTAAAGTGTAACGCGTTTATTGTGGTTGCATTGTTGCATATTGTTTCATCTTGTTGCTTCTCAATTGCCACAAAGACGGCCCGATGGTCGGTGAGGCGGGAGGATAAGGGGTTGTCGTCCAGTTACTTGAACACATTTCGGGTGCTATCCTCATCTGAATCCACTCACCTGGCCTCTTCGTACTTACGACGCTTCTCGAGGCGTGCGGCTAGTCCTTCCTCCGTCTCCTCGGCTCGCTGCTTCCTCTTGGTTTTGTTCCGACGAGGAGGCCTGGCTTCTTTCAGTCTCTCCGACTCACTTTCCATATCTGCCGACGAATCCCACCGAGACGCCCCATTATATATATGATGCAACGCCGGCTCCTCCTCTGCTGTAACGCGGTTTCACAGGCTCCTCCTATGACGTCATGCCAGATGCAAGCGGCGAACGCTTCCAACACAACTGCGGCGGCGCGTCGCCGCGCCGTGCTAAATCGAGCAGACGACGCCAGATGGCGTGGGGAGCGGCGCCGCTAGCTGCGGCGGTTGCTAGGCAACGGCTCAGTTCGCGGTGCAGCCACCGGCCACAGCGAAACAGCGAGAATGCGGCCAGTGTAGCTCTCGCTACAAAAACATATCCTCTGTAGTTGATATAGAATCATTCAAATGCGGTAATTTCATTCTTGCAAGGGGTCTGCGATGTTCCTGCCCTCTCATGTGGTAGAACTTCCTTGCTTCTTCCATGCGTATTCTATCTGCTCCGAATAAACTTTAGTATGAGTTAGGGTTGGTCCTGTGTATGCCTTGTAACAGCGAAGCTGTTTAAGCCAGCCGTAATTTGTGATTCGTGGTGCGTATCAAGAAACTACCAAGGAAGAATGGAAAATAAACTTTCTTGCCGAGGCGGGATTCGAGCCCGCGTGCCCCCGGTCTAGAGGCGAGCGTCGTAACCACTAGGCTATACGGCCACGCTTGCAGAACATGCATTTGTGCGAGCCATTTGATTGGGTTCGTGCGTCGTTGTCCTCGTCCACCGCTGGCGCGTTCGTACGCGCGTGCTCTGCAAGGTGAAGAGGTTTTTGCGCACTAGAGAGAGATTGTGGTTATGAAGAGGAAGAAAGCGAGAGACAGAGAGACGCATTCACGGAGCGGGTCTCCTGGAACGCGGTGTAGGCATTGGAACGCGCTGTCGGTGTTGCAAGCTGCGCAACGCGCAGTGACGGTCGTAAGTCCGAGACGCGCGAAAAGAAATTATCATCATCATGAGTAATAGGATGAAAAGTTTATTATATAAATAATAAAATTTCGGAGTTTTACGTACCAAAATCACGATATGATTATGAGGAACGCCGTAGTGGGGGTACTCCAGAAATGTCAACCACCTGGGGCACGGTGACCTGGGCTTCTTTAGCGTGCTCCAATGCATGGGAGACGGGCATTTTCGAATTTCGCCCCCATCGAAATGCGGCCGCCGCGGCCTGGATGCGATCCCGCGACCTCGTGCTTACCAGCGAAGCACCATAGCCGCAAACCACCACGGCGGGTTATGAACCAAATAGACCGTCAACGTTTAGTATCTGGGTTAGACGGCACATAGCTCTCGTTCGTAAGGGGTGTTTCCAATTGGCGGGCAGCTTTCACTCACAATATGTTCATTATCACGATTGGATAGCATTTGCTCTTGCGAATATTTCTAACGTAAGTACTCCACAAAACTCTTTACGCGAGAATTATTTGGAAAAACAAATCCTGATGATCATCATGTTATCAGTGAAAGCAGCCACCCAATGTCCAAGAGCACTTAGGAAAGAAAATATTTGCGAATACGACCCATGGACCGTATTGATAGATATCTATCTAATCTATCTATATAATCTATGTAATCTCTCTATCTAATCTATCTCTTATCTATCTAAGCTATCTAATCTATCTTATCTATCTAATCTACCTATCTAATCTACCTATCTATCTAATCTATCTATCCAGTCTATCTATCTATCTATCTAGCCGCCTACGTCTATGCCCTCTCATGGTCGTTTCGCGAAGTTGGTATGTATCAAAATTGGCATATGACATGAGTATATGACGAACATAAATGATATGTCATGACAAGAATGTCATGACCTGCGTGTCATGTAGGTCATGAAACAGCCGCCTACGTCTTGATGCTCTCATGGTCGTTTCGTTAACTTGGTAGGTACCAAAATTGGCACAGTATGAGAGGAGTGTATGGCGAACATAAGTGATAGGGCATTACATAAATGTCATGACATGCGTGTCATGTAGGTCATGACAATAACCCAGCGAAATAAATTAACACTCAAAAAACACTGAAATGGGTTCGGACGTGGGTACTAAGTGAAGGAAACACTAACGGATGTTGGTAGAAGTCATAGTCATGACCACGACTCAGCAAAAAATCAATGACTCAGCGAAAAAAGATTAACACTCAAAAACCACTTAAATTGGTTCGCACGTGGGCACCAAGTGAAGGAAACAGTAAAGGACTGTGGTCAAAGTCATTGTCATGAGCATGACAAAGGCCTTAAGGTCCCTTAGGTGTAGCTAAAACGGCTCCTGAGGACTGATGACATGAATGTCATGACAAGCGTGTAACGTAGGTCATGAAAGAGCCGCCTACGTCTTGGTGCTCTCATGGTCGTTTCGTTATCTTGGTAGGCTCCCCGCACACTGTTTCGCATAACACCGATTCCCACAGGGCGTGGGATCTGCCGGCTTTTTTTTATTCTTGTATCGCCACACATTACAGAGTAATCATCGGGGCTCGCGGCCGCTGTATGAAACATCCTGTATATAGCAGTCGGTGGTATTGCCGAGCCCTCTGTGTATTTGATGCGCACTGACAAGCAAAACTTGGATAACACACTTATTCTAAGCAACAGCACAAGGAATTAACACACGCGGAGCTTGTGTTATGCGCCTACCGCCGGTCTGGTCACGTACGCAGCTCGGGCGATTCGCTGTACAAAAGCAAGACGATACATGTGCCTGCGCCTCGCAAAGTAAATTCCAGCCACGTCACGTACCTGCAGAGAACCATGATTCTTTAAAGCTTACCGAAGCGAAGAAGGTGCGACGGAAAAAAAAGGTGTAGGAGGGGGGGGGGGGGGGATAGGAAGAGAAAGCAAGGAGAGACGTTGTATATTTTGCGCTTTACCCTTATTTTGTTGACGCACAGCACTACTAGGCATCGCCAGATGCTTTGGTGTACTGGCTCCAGGGATCACTGCGTGAAATATCGCCAGCGTTACTGTATATATAGGCCCTTGAGCCAGCGCTAGTGTACTTATTTATGTTGCACTCATAGATACACATTCAACCAGGCCACCACTGAAGGGAAAATGGAATGTGAAAGGGAACGTTGGGCAAAAGCAGTCCCTGCATCTGCAACAGTTGCTTGTAACATATCTATATATATCTTCTCACCGAAAGTTCTGGGAGTCTGGTTCAGAAGAATGGGCACCCTCGAAGTAAACACATTTACTTGCTCATGTTTCGGCCGTGGCACTTCCATCTCACAGGCTTTTTGTACTTACACCCGCGTATGTATCTCTCTATCTATCTATCTATGACAGAAACATCCCTTTTAACCGCGGAGCTGCTTAAGCCGGCCGTAAGTCATAGCGCGATAACAGAAAATGTTTGCCGATCCTTGCGGTTGTGCAGAAAGCGTCCAAGCGCTATGGCACATACCTCTGTGAAGTAGCGAAGCTGAGCCTGGCTAAGTCTATCTAAGCTTGGTTGGGACTACTTAAGCTTAGTCAGTCATCGATAGATAATCGATAGCCAATGAATAGCTAATCGATAATCGATCAATAATCAATAAATTCCGGGAAATGCTGGGGATGACTTGGTAGTGCTTGGCCTAGCCCAAATACGTGGCCAATACCTTGCGATAGCCAATCAATAGCTAATAGATAATCGATCGCTCATCAATAAATTCCGTGAAATGCTGGGGATGATTTGGTAGTACTTAGCCTAGCCAAAAAAGCCAGGACTAGCTAGGTGCCCATCAGCTCCGCTGTCTCTTTAGCACTGCGCCTCCAGTGCGAGCTACGCTTTTTTATGAGCCTTCAATAAATAACAGTCACCGAATATCATAAAGCTTTTCATAACTGCAAATTTTACTGGAAACACAGTAAAAACGTCACTGACTAAGTATCCTGCTTTTTGCGACCCATGATCAGACTGCAAAACATAGTTTCTTTTTTATATTGCGTTGGCATTGACCCCCTCTTTTGCTAATTAGACTAGAAACATTCGTTAGAAGTAAATGCGGTAGTTAACATTGGATGAAAAATTCTATGCTATACAAGAAAAAGAAATAATTACGGAGATCCAACGTACACCTTGGAATCTACATGAAGCGCACCTCTCGTGAAGCGGTTACAAACAAGTGCTACAAAATGGCCCATTTCATTCCTGCGCCTCTGGCATAAAGGAAACTGGTGCGCGCGCATGCGCTCTCACGCACCCGTGGTACTCAACGTTACACACGACCCGCCGTGGTGGATTAGTGGCTATAGTGTTTGGCTGCTAAGCATGAGGTCTCTGGATCGAATTCCGGCCACGGTAGCCGCATTTCAATGGGGGCGAAATGCGAAAACACTCGTGCACTTTGTTCTGGGTGCACGTTAAAGAAATCCAGGTGGTACAAATTAATCCGGAGTCCCCCACTACAGCGTGCCTCATAATCAGATCGCGCATTTGGCACGTAAGACCCAACAATTAATTTTGTTTACGTTACGCGCGTGGCGATCACATCAAAGAGTCAGTTGGCTTTGGCTTGATATAACTACACGTGCAATTGTGGCCTAGTTGCAATAAAGAAAAAGATGCAGCCCGATAGCTAGAGCATCGGTCGGCTGTGCTGGAGAAAAGAGGTCCGATCCCTCCATCAGGGGCACCTGATTCATTTTTTTTTTTGCAGGACAGCAGCTGCACCCAGCAACCATGGTCAGAAAATGGAAGAATTAGCAAAGAAACGTTAGCTTTAAAAAAAAAAAACTGGTTAGCTGAGCTGATGCAGAGAAAGACGTCTAACTTCCCGTAAGGCGTGATTGCCGGTGACAAAAGTGACTATCCACACTAAATCGGTGACTACCCACACTAAACAGTAAAGTACCGTACGTAGGACATTATTTAGCGTTAGTGAAAGGACCACACCTGCATGAGCATTCAGCGCTACCTTCGCGCTTGATTGCCTTTCAGGCACTCCCTAGAGGAAGCAAGAAATTATTTGCGAATCTGTGCACAAACGCCATGACTGAGATGATTACGCCGCAGGGAAACCTGCACGGAATTAAAGAGGAACTAAAACCACACCCCTGTGTGCCTTGACTAAGTATAATATCGAACTAAGGCGCAAAAAAGGCACGTATATTGTAAGTCCGCTTTAATATTTTGAACGAAATTCACAACATGAACGTTCTTTTCTACTCTTATAAGAGTAGAAAATAACGTTCGTGTTGTGAATTTCGTACCCTACCTACTACGGTAGGTAGGGTACGAATTTCGTAACCTACCTTTCTTACGGTACGCACATAACCCATGTTTTCTGTCTAGTTTCTCTTATATAAGCCGTATTCTGTACAGTCAAGCATTTATCCAGAATTCCATGCTTTAGTCATCAGAATCTCTGGTCACTGGTGCGTTATAACCACACTTTGTAATGTGTTGCCGTCATTGCTACAATAAAAAGTGGTGCACAATAAGTGAGTTGTTTGGTACTTTATTTATTTATTTATTTATTTATTTATTTATTTATTTATTTATTTATTTATTTATTTATTTATTTATTTATTTATTATTTATTTATTTATTTATTTATTTATTTATTTATTTATTTATGCACTATCCACAGAGCTAAACGGGCAGTCCAGTGGCAGCTTAGAAACAGCATAAAACGTACATGCAAAATTTTTTCCCATCAATACATAACGTGTAAGGCAACAAAGAAAAAATCATACCAATGGTTCTAGCAGTTTCAGAACATACAAGTTCTACAGAGGCAATGCAACAATAAAAAGTAAACAAGAATTTCGATTCACTTCAAGAGGGCAATAAATACGTCATTTAAAGCAACACAGAGCACTAGCAGGCGAACTATTCCATTCTTGAATCGGCTTTAAAAAAAAAAAAAACTTTTGAAACACTGCCTTACAGGGAATATCCTGTATTTTCAACTTATGGTGCATGCATTGCGACCAGTAATGAGGCTGTAGTACATACAAGTCCTTTGGTTTACCAATCGTACCGTGGTATACAGAATTAAAGAGGTAATTAAATAAACGAGGATAATAAATTAAAGAGGTCCCACCACATTGGAATACTCAAGGACCCACCGCACATAAGTTTTATACAGTAGTTCTTATGTGGACTGCTTGAATGATCTACGGTTTCTGCGTAGAAAACGTAACATTTTTCCTCCCTTGGGAGTAACTTAGTTCACCTGTGACTGCCGAGATAATGCTGGAGTGTACCAAAGGCCTAAGTATTTAACCTGTCTTACGTTGTTTATCACATCATCATTCATAGTCTAAACAAAATTTAGGGGTTCTTCTTTCGAGTAAATGGCCATGCTGATTTGGGATGTTCAATTTTTTTATAACCAGTGACTGTTAAAATAAGTTCGCAGTAACCTGAATGGGACCACTGCCCTCTTTCTTTGCTTCCACAGTAGCTGTTGTAAATGCATTAGCCTATTTACAATGCTTCCACATACCTTGCCCTCGAAAATTAACACTTCGCTGCATTAAGGAGAAAATACGCGTGCATTTTGTAGCGACAGCAATTATTCGGACACTCGAGGCCCATTCGCACCATAAGCGCCTCCGTTCATTTTCTGTTCCTAGAAAAATTATTTGGAAATATATTCAGGTTATCCCCTTCCCCATTTTAAATGTAGACGTCGTGTCCATCTCCTATATTGCACTTGACACCCATGCTAAGCGAATATTACGTTTGCGATGGGTATGGGCACTTACAAAACATCGCCCCGTATCCGCAAGAAGCTAGGACGCTAGAACTGTTCGTAAGAGTGAATGCTAGCCAATACAGATGCTGGACATACGATTAGCGAAAGGTAATCACAATCACAAGTCACTGGGAAAAGGCATTTACGAATGAATTGAGGCTTTGTGGATTCGACCACTGTTTCCTCGGAATTAGCTACTTATCCCAGATACTTTCGAATGAAATTTTCGAAGCAACGTCTAGATTGGCTTTCAAGAGATTTTTTTTACAGCGAAGCTGTTATAGACTAGGTTTCAGGAGATCACGTCCGGTAACAACCGGAAGTAGATCAACAATTTGAGACGCGCCGCGCCACCTTGTGGCGTCGTATGAAAATGTCGGGATGGCGGCGTTCTTAAACTTCGGGATCGTAAAAAACTGCTTGCTTGCTTGCGTTGGTTGCTTGACCTACGCACCATGAGAATTGTTCCGTGAGCGTTGCTTGCTTACTCATAGAAGACGATGACAATTCTGACCTGCACACCATCAGAATTGCTGTGTGAGCCTTTGAATATTGGTAAGACACGATGTCGGGTTGGTGTGGTAAGTGAATAGGGAAGTAAGTAAGTAAGTGTACGATTTCGCTTCGATGACATGGATTTCGCTCAAGGATGTTGAAGGTAGAGTGAACGATGACACATATAATGCTTTCACCCTAATAAAATCAAGTGTGGCGCATACCTGCATTAGATATGCGGGTATAAGCGAGGGACAAGAAAGAAAGACAGAAAAAAGAAAATAATAAGGGATGAAGGAAGGCAAGAAAGAAATCACGTGTGGTTCATACATATGTGCTGTGTCTTTTCAACCATTTAACAACCACCAAAATTAAAATTTAAAATAAAGTTAAACAAAGCCAACAGCTTCGCTAGTCTTCCATCTTCACATAGTGGAAGGGCTCTGATTTTTTTTTATTGCGACAGCAATTATATGGGCACTTCAAGTGGATTTTAGCCGTTGTCATCGCAATCACTGTGAGGTTCCGTATAAATTCCAAGGACAAAAAAATCGTCGCGCGTACGCCATATGCTGTATGTGCTTGTGAAAGCGCTTGAAAGATGCGCGCTTTCATTGAAAGCGAGCGCATGGCGGAGAGTAAATCGATGTGTTCCGTTGCGCGAAAGGCCTGGGAGGATGGAAGGGAGGGAGACAGGGGGAGACGTTGTGATGCGGCACCAACTGCGTATCTTGCGACCGGGCGCAAACGGAACTGGCGACTCAATCTCGCACGCGAAAGGAGGAAAGCGAGAAGGCAGCACGGGAGGGAGGGGATGCGGCTTCTACTTGACCAGCAACTGCGTACTTGTACTTTGCGCGGCTGCGGGCGGTCGCGCGCACTGTATCTTGAAAGCGACCTACGCACAACTCCTACCCTTGTATGCTCGGCCTTCGCCGCTCAGTTTTCGTTGAAGCGTTAGGCCGCACGAACCTTCGCTCGCTGCGACCGCGCTTGCTCACGCCAGCGTTTCGACAGCGGTTGTCTGCGGTCATCGAGTGTCATCTATTCATTTTTGCTTGTGCGCGCTGACGCCATGCTTGTTAATTCAGGTAGTAAGCGAATGTGTCCAAGTTTATACAGCCGATAAAACTACTATCATTACTGGATATAGCTCTCTACTAATTTGCTATGGCAATCGATGGTTCGCCGTTTAGGCGAAACTGCGACTTTATTTAGGTGGAGTTAGGTTTCAGCATTATGTACGCTTTTACTGTTTTCTTAGCAGAAGAACGGGCTTCAGTTCGTACTCGGGCAATGTTGCCGCAAAGACAGCTTTAGTTAAAGTAACAACCAAACTACCTGTTATGCATGCATTACTGCATATATTGCACAAATCGATGTTGCTTCCTATAGTGAATTTTCTTATCCAGTAAAAAAGAGATCTTTTCTGATATAAAGGTTCATCAATGCGCGACGCACTACCCTTGCACGTAGCATCTTCACAGCGGAAGCGGTTTAGGGCAGCGCCGCTAGTTTTATTTGTTTCTTCGCGCAGAAAGAACGAATCTGCTTGCCCATGGTCGACGGAAACGACGCGCAAAACATTTTCAACGGGATTGCGAGAGCAGGCTTTGTTCGGACGGCGTGTCAAACACACAGCGAATGCGTTAAATGGTGGAGCGGAAAGATCTAAATCGCGTAAAGATATTCGAAGTATGCAGGCCCTAGTTTTATAGCGGAAGCTACTGCCCGTAATCTAATGATTCGGAAGAGGATAAAAGCCACGAAATCCTAGATAAAGAAAGAAACATCTGCCGTCCGTATAGCACTGGCCATTTGCATAGCTTGGCGCGTTGCATGTCAAAGTGGTCTGAATATTCAGCGATTCTCTCACTGCCATAAAATGATCCTGCAGTTTTCACGGCCTGAAAATCAGTTCCGTGTCGCATCTCGTGGCTGGATTCCAGCCTCTTCAAGGCTGAACGCTTTCGTGTGCACGCTTCAGCACGACCGCGCGAGCGCAAAAAAGAAACCGTCGTTGTACGTGTAGTTAACCTTTTTTTTCACTTCAAGTATCGCCAAGCGTGGTTTCAATGCTGCAGTGGCACAGACATAGAATGTTACCGACCAGTATAGGGATAGTGCAGCCCTCCACTAAACTAGCACAGGGGCCGAATTCGGCAGTATACCAGACAATGAGATAGAATGACCGAATGACTACTCGTAAATTTCCGCAAGAGCATATTTAGCTGTTGCGTATGAGGTGCAACAGTAAATATGCTGTTGCACCTTTACTGATCCTCCCTTTCTATTCAGGTTTTTGAGGCAATAAAGTACAGAACGCCAAATCTTTATGAAGAATTTCTTTTAAGACCTTCTGCAGATCGTAACTTAGGAGGCAGTATTTGGTGGTTCCGCTGACTGCAGGGATGCATGGGACTAAGGATTTCTAACCTATTATCTCATTACGCGGCGCAGTTGGGGAGTGCGCTCCTGATTGAAACGTTCCGCTGTGCATCTAGCGAGAGCAAGTAAAACTTTGCAGAAGTACTATATATAAAGAGCATGTGTAATAATTAAAACGGATGTCTAGTGTCGGGAGCAATAAACGAATGCGGACACCCAGTTTGAACGCAACTTTACGATATCTTCCGTGCTAATATATCACAATACAGCTCCATATTGCGCGCATTTCGCCAAAACTTTTTTAGCACATGTTGCAACTAGACTGGTAAAAATAGCAACGATAACACAGCTGTTATCGGGAAATATTTGTGTTCAATAGCAAACAATTTGTAAGCTGTGGCCTTGGTTCTTCTGTATGTGCTTTAGCCGTCGCAGTTTTGTCGGTTTCGCCTAGTTGACCTTGGACATTTACGACAGAAAAGCTATTTCCCGTAGATGCGGACTCTCTGGGAGTTTGGCTTTCTTCAAGCTGTTCGAAGCTCCTCAGATCATTGAGCCGTAAAGCTAATACACATTCAGCGGCCGCGAAGCTTGTCAGCGTTGGCCGCGAGTATTTTGCCGAAAGGCCGGACGAGAAGTTTAGGGAGCGCTTTCTAATTTCGCTGTCAACTTTCACAGTCGCAAGGTTACTGCGGCAACAACAACAACAAAAAATTAGACTACGCTTTTACCGACCTTCCCCTTTCCGTTGGCCTGCTTTTTGAGTTGGAAAGCGAAAAACCGATGGACAAAAATAAGTACTATGCGCCAGTCCTGTTCATGTGTGATTTCCGTCGCGCCTTAAAGAGGCGTAGCCAAGTGCATCAGTGACATTGGCGAGAAGGGTTGTTGAAGTAAACTACTTTTGTTGTGTTGTATTCGGGCGTGCTGTATCAATAAAGAATACGGTTGAGTTTTCTGACGTCAGAAATGTACTCCCAACGGTGGTTTCAGTTCGAGCTCATACATTTGAAAGCATTTGAAAGCGGCTTCTTGTAGGTCCCTTTCTTTTTACGTTTCTTTTTCGCTGGAATACCGTGCGTGAAACAGAGCGCATGCAATCGGGCATATACATATTTGAAATCGCTACATTTGACTCTGACCTGGTGTGTCTTTCTTAACCTGCATGAAAGTAAATCACCAATACAACAGGCCATCACGAAACCGAAATGTATATAGCAGAAGATAGCGTTGCGGTTACCTCAGCTCTCCGCCGACCTATGCAGGTTTCTCCTGTGTTTTTAAATTTGCACTCGGCCTATACTTTCAAACCACATCTTCTTCCTTAAAACTTGGAGGACGCTTAAGCTTCGCCTTTAAAAGTGAAACGCGATAGCATTCAAAGATCCGTGACTGATTGCTTCTCCTGCTTCCCAGCAACTGCAGCTTATGTAACCGTAACGTTTACCAGGAAACGCTGGCGCCGAATGCTATGCACGAAGGCGAGCTTTCTGGTATCTACGCGGCCTCTTCCGCGGCGCGATCCCGGAGGTAGTGCACAGTCCGCAAAAAATGAAAGAAAATTACATCATTATCAGGTGTCTGTTATTGTTTCGCACATTTAATATTTCAGTCCGAGAAGGTTTAACCTAGATGGCATGCGCTGCCAGTGTTTTGTTTCATGACATTTGTTTGTGGCTTTGACAAGAATGTAAGACAAAGTATGCACTACTTTAGTGGTAGAATGGTGTGATCATATAACCCGCATATACCGTATGTCATATAGCAAGGCGTGGCATATACATATAGCTAAATATATACGGAAATTTTCGCTCATGGACAACTCCACCGACGCCGACGCAGACGCCGGCATCGGATTTCCTGCGACACGGGGCCCTTAACGCTGTCGTGTTAATACAATTTGTAGCCTCAACAGCCACAACTTTCTTTCTTTAGTGCCCTAGGCAGGCATGTACGCACCACTGCCTCAGACACACCTTCAACACGCAAACTAAATTGATCTTGTGTCATAGTGCTGTCCACATTGCTCTTGCAATGCTGGTCCTTCCGTAAGCCAGTTTGCATTCGACAGAATAAAGAAGACCGTTTGGTCCCGGAATGTGCCCCTTCCAGAGCAGATTTGTTAACTTTCATTGATCATAAGCGTCATTTATTAAATTCTCAATTCAAGCTTTGTTAACGTTTGTTTTATGAAATACTACCTTACACGAGCATAAATGCAGGAAGAAGTACCAAAGAGGCAACACTGCTCCAAGACCTGTGTGCGTGTGCGTGTGTGTGCGTGTGCGTGTGTGCGCGTGCTTGTATGTGCGTGCGTGTGTACTACGCGATTACATCTCGCTTACGAGACTGCGGACACGTGTTGCTTGTAATAAAACCAGTCGTAGTGATCAGGCTCCGATAGAACTTCAGGGCCCGTAATTATTGAACAGGTGACAATGAATGAGACGCGATGATTAGTGAGTGCATGTGTTTCGGGGCCATCCGTGCTGTGTACTGAAAAAAAATATGAAAAAAAAACCTTCGTTGGAGCATAATTTATCGACTGAGAGGTATGATTACAAATAAGCTCCTACGATGTTTTGACCGCTGCCGAAGCTGCGTTATACATTTAACCACAGGGAATGCCCATAGGCAAACCACTCCAATTATCGCGATTTAACACAGATCTCATGGGTCTTAAGTAAAATTGAACTTTCTTTTTTTCGTTATTGGTGTATTCACCTTCATGGTACGGACTTTATGCCAAGATGATGCACATAAACATGCAGAAGTTGGGTCTTGTAAAGTTGAGAGCAGCAAAGGAGGCAGCAGACACAGCGAAGTTAGCGTGCAATGGATTATGTTCTTATGCAAGATTTTTCTTTGTACATTCACATGACCGAGACTAATTAAAAAATTATGGTGTTTCACATCCCTAAGCTGCACAGCGGCTTAAGCGATAGACCGCACGAACCTTCGCTCGCTGCGGCGGCCGCGTTTCCCCACGCCCGCGTTTTGACAGTGGTTGTCTGCGGTCATCGAGTCTATTCATGTTTGCTTGTGCGCGTTGGCACCACGCTAGTTAATTCAGTTAGTAAGCGAATATGTCAAGTTTATGCAGCCGATAAAACTACTATCCCTACTCCTTATAGCTCTCTACTAATTTGCTATGGCAATTGATGCTTCGCATTTCGGGAAAAACTGAGACATTTTTTTTAATTATTGCTTTGTCTGCTTCATTCGAAGATCGTGTGGTACTTGACCATTAACGTTCCAACGTTCGTAAATTTAAACGGATGCAAAACTCCCAGTCGCATGCTTTGATCTCCGATACGCGTGGCTGCTTGGTATACGTGTTTTACATACGTGCAGGCCTTGAAAATCGTTGTTTTGGTTATAGTGCGGTACCGCTTATAGTGCAGATATTCACGGCTCCGGCGACTTACGTTATAAGCGGGCTACACAGTATTTCATTATTGATTGTGGTAAATAAAAAATTATTTTTTTCTCTGAACAAAGCTATCACTGTTTTATTTTGGTTTGGCTTTTAGGCAGTCGGCAAGCAAGGTAGAAGAGTCGTATATGCCCACTCCGCAGGCATGCTTGTGAGGCGGCTCAGCAAAAAGTCTTCGAGAATGAATGCCACGTTACGCACCTAAAACATATCATCACACCCGTAACAAATATTCCTCTAATGCGGCACAAGTTCGCGGCGGCAGAAAATCATTAAAAAAAAAGTTGCAGTGGCTTAGCTCGGCTATGCCAGGATATACGTAGCGTTAGCAAAGGTTCAGCTGATTATTCTTAGCTTTCCTGGTTGTCTAGATTGTCAAGGATTAGCTTGCTTGTCATGCTTACTGCTGCTCCAATGACACACACGCGGTATACGTATTATGTGGCACATGTATATAGCCTTCTTCTGTTCATTCCTCCTACGCTCAACCGCTAATTGCCAGGCAACTACTTCTGGATCCGATGAGTCAAGCTTCTCCGTTCTTCTGCGCTGTTGAGCAGCATTTGCGCTCTCCTTCTCCATGGCTATACCACACTGGCAAACGCCAGTCAGAAGCGGAGCGGCTCCAGCGCAGTGTCAGACGGCGACTGCACAGCGAGCGCGCGCCGGCGCCAGTGCGTCTACCACGGCTACGACGTCACTCCTCTGGAATTCGCAGACCGGCGGCGGTGAATCGCGCGCGGCGGCGGCGGAGTGTGCGAGATGTGCCGGCTCCGGTAGCTCCGGTGCGCAAGCCGTGTGACATCACTGATCCTTGCGCATGCGCAGCACGGCTCTTGATGTGCCGCGCGAAACGGGCTTGGCTAGGCCAGTGTAGCTAACGCTACAAAAAAGGAATGGCTGAGCTACGCCGCACGCGAGCGCGCGTCGCCAACACGCAGTCGGGCGGCCGAGCGCCGCGCCCTAGCATGAGGACTTCTCGCAGCGCCACCGCCACCGTTATTCGGAAGCTACCACGCTCCCGTCGGCGGACGGCAGATTAACCAGTATTGTAGGTACCATACGGGAACGGCAGCGGCACGCGCTCAGTGGCTCAGACGCACGCGTGATGCAAGCAGTCGTACCTAAAGTCGTACGTAGTCGTACCCTCTGGGTAGCGTCACATCGCGGCGACTAACTGAACTAAGGCGAACCAACCGCTCCCATTGCGGAGCGAGCGATTGCACTGGCATTGAAAAAATGCATTCTACCGGCGCTAACATATGGGGCAGAAACTTCTAGGTTAACAGAGAAGCTCGAGAACAAGTTAAGGACCGCAGAAAGAGTGATGGAACGAAAAATCTTAGGAGTAACATTACGAGACGGGAAGAGAGCGGTGTGGATCAGAGAACAAACGGGGATAGCCGATATTCTAGTT
>NC_051155.1:133356983-133603728 GCF_013339745.2 Dermacentor silvarum
TCGGATGAGGTCCTCTCTTCCGACGCCTGCATCACTCGTCGGGTCGCTGCGATGGAACACGTAAGTGTGTACGCGATTACCGAGGGCGTGCAGCTGTTCTGCGAACAGCCGCACCGGGCAGACGACGGCAATGTCGCTCAATAGTTCCTGGGCCCACTTCCTTTGTCCAGCGCCCTGCATTTGAGCCAAATAAAACGGGTACGCGCTGATGTGGTTGTAGCACACTTTACTTTGAGCCGACCATAAAAGATAATAGCAATGACAGGGGTATTGGGATTGGTAGAACTTATTTGCAGAGGTTTCTGTCGATATTGACGACCGCATAAATAGACGCTATCGCCTGGTATTATAGGCAAAGCTTCGGATGTCCAACACCCGACGCAATGACAAGCGTTGTAACCTGCTTCGAGGTATCAAGATTTCACGAAGCTATGGTAATTTCTACTGTGAAATTTCTACAGGGAAATTTTCTCTACCACTAACATTTGTTCACGCTTTTCATCACAGCGAAGTTTGAAGCGAAGTTTGAAACGTTTTGTTTTAAAAATACGCTTTTAATTACTTGAGAATTACCAAATGGCTTATTATGAACATCGCCTCAGCTGAACCAAAAGGTATACTTGAAACATCGCCCAAACAATGGCTCATCGCAACACTTGCAAGTGGACTCAGATGAGCCATAATATGAATCCAACTGCTGTAAGAAATCACGTATAGATTATTCACTGAATAAAAAATATATAGCCAATCCATCGAAACAGCGCGAGCGCCTTCGTGCGGTCTCGACTGGAGCCGATTGCGTGGATGAAATCAGGGGAACCCTTCGGGGGAGTCCACTTTTCCAGCCAGCTGAACATGGGGCAGAATTTGAAACGCTCGGCATTGCACGAAAAGCACTACGTTAGGAGGAGCCATTGTAGTGTGAGCGTTTGCCTCGCAGAACGCCACCGAGAGCGCATCAGGAACGCAACACAAGCAACCGAGGCCCGCCAGGGAGGCGAACTGCATCGATGCGATGTGAAGGTGTCACGCCCCCTGCCAAAGCCCGGCGTGGCCCGGCGCCTTGCAGAGCGTCGGCGGCAGCACCCTCAAGCGCTGTGAATACCGCCAGTATTCCTCGTTACCCGGGGCGTACTCGCAGCTGTCTCTACGACGTGGAGTTGGGGAGGAGTCTTCCATGACCTCTGGAATTTGAAGAGCTCAGTTGCCCCATTCGCAGAAGCGTTTCACATGGAAAGCAATAAGCTAAGGCATGATGAGGCCAACTTTTCCCGATTCAAACCTTGCCAGACTGGCTGCCTCATATTATATAGGCCTTCGAACTTCCCCAAGAGATGTGGTAAAGATCTACGTCGTGCTTGAAGCGGACTCTTTGTAGGACTCCTTAGAGGACTTTTAACAGCGGAGCTGTTTAAGGCCGAGGTTGAACCGTGCTGAGCGTTGATCAGTTAGGGGCGAAGCACCTTAGGGCCGCGCCTTGTCCCTCCCTTGTCGTCCATAGCTCTGGTTTGCATGGAGTCCGCTAGGGGCGCGGCGGTACACAAGGGCGTTCGTTCCCGACACGCGCTCTCTTTCTCTCTTCAGCCATGGATGATAACGGTCGCTTCTGATAACGGCGCGCCCGCTATGAATGAAAAGGCTTGAGTGGCGGCTCAACTGCAAGCGGAGTCGAGGGCTCGCAAAGCTGCTGCAGCACGGCGACGCAGACAACGAGTGGACCCGGAGTCTATGGCGCGGGAAGCTGCAGCAAAACGGCAACGCCGGCAAGCGGACCCGGAGCTGAGGGATCGCGAAGCTCGCGCTTCAACCGAGCATCGGCGCCACCAACCTCAGATAGAGAACTCTTCCGGCGTTTTGCCGCCGCTTCCCGTGCTCGCGCCGCCTCTGGGTCCGCTTGCCGGCGTCGCCGTGCTGCTGCACTGATCACAAGGCAATGTGCGGGGGACTCACGGTTACCCGAATAATCCTTCGGTGTATCGCCCAATCATCATCATTCACTTCGTGGATATGCGGTGATTTTTTTTTTTCGAAGCGCGCGCCGGCCACAGTTGGTCGGAGAGTGCCGAGCATGAGAGAGGGAAAGCGCGCGCCGAGCGACAGGTGGGTGGAGCCAAGGAGAGAGAGAGACGGCGGCGTAGCCGCGGCGCCATGCTCTCCGGGGCGAGATAGCGGGGGGGGGGGGGGGGGGGTCTACCGAGCAGTATAAAAGCGGCACTGTCGGCACAGCGCATTCCGACGTTTGGAGACGAGTACGGACAAGACGATAAAGCAACTGTCTCCTGAAGAAGAAGCTGCGCGACGCGAAAGACGGCGGGGAGCTGCTCGAGCATGGGCCCAACGATGATGTGCCGACCCAGAGTTCCGAGCAAGGGAAGCCTAGGCTAAGGCGATGGCGAAGGTCCGAAGACCCCGAGTTTCGAGTGAGGGAGGCGACGTCGCAGCAACGGTACGAAAAGACTCATCGGGAAGTAAAAGCCCAGTTGAAGCCACCAGCTCCGCTGTTTCATCAGTCTTCGTCACGTTAAGTCGGTGAAGCTGCGCTGAATTTTTCAAGTAGTTTTTGTAGCTTACCTCGGCGTAATTTTTCGTTACTTCAGTAGCGTCCTTCAGCGGAAAACCAAGCCACGAGAGAAGAGAAATAGCCGATGTCTTAGTTTCCTGCAGATGGACGTTCAGATAGTCGGCGAAATTCTCCATGAGCGCTGGCGCCTCGTTGTCGGAGAAGCCCATAAGTACACTCATTCCCGACACCTGAAAGGGATGAAGGGAGAGGAAAATAAAATGTCGGCAGATCCCACGCCCTATGGGAATCGATGTTATGCGAAGCAGGGGGCGGGGAGTCTACCAAGTTAACGAAACGACCATGAGAGCACCAAGACGTAGGCGGCTCTTTCATGACCTACATGACACGCATGTCATGGCATTCATGTTATGAGTACTCAGGAGTCCCTTTTGCTACGCCTAAGAAACCTTCAGGCGAAATCCTTAGTCATGCTCATGACTATGACTGACCATTAACCTTTAGCCTTTTCCTTCACTTAATACCACATCCGAACCCATTCCATTGGTTTTTGTGTGTTATTCTTTTTTCGCTGAGTCATTCTCATTTTTGCTGAGTCATGACTCTGGCTTCTACCACCATCCTTTAGTGTTTCCTTCACTTAATACCCCCGTCCGAACCCATTTGAGTGGTTTTTGAGCGTTAATCTTTTTTAGCTGAGTCATTGTCATTTTTGATGAGTCATGCTCATGACTATGGCTTCTACCACAATCCTGTATTGTTTCATTCAGTAAGTGCACACGTCTGAACCCATTTCAGTGGTTTTGAGTGTTAATCTTTTTTTCGCTGGAGTCATTGTCATTTTAGGCGGCTGTTTTATGACCTACATGACACGCATGTCATGACATTCATGTCATGACCTATCATTTATGTTCGTCATACACTGTTGTCATACTATGACAATTTTGGTACCTAGCAAGTTAACGATACGACCATGAGAGCACCAAGAAGTAGGCAGATAGATAGATACTGTCAAAGTGGCAAATGTTCGTCAAGAAATGCTTCGCATTTAAAAATGGGAAGACATGACCCATGGCATGTGCCCCACGCTCCTTAGGCAGCTAACTAGCTGGCAAAATGATGAAACGGTTGCCCTAATTATGACTCATTATCTAATTTCAATATTTTGTTTTCTGATGATAAGATTCGGTCCTTTCCTCATTAATCGACTGTTGGTGCTACAGAGATGACTTAACTGCAGCTCATGAGAGCCCGCCGTGAGTACACCGCAAGAAATATTGAGAGAGAATCATTTGGATGTAGCTGTTGTGCTCTTGTTAAGTTTGTCTGCTCTTTCCGGCACTAGTAATCGCTAAAATGGATGAACGCCGACTGCCTCATCACTGCTAAAATTTTTGCTTTATTGCGATAGCAATTATATGGACACTCCAAGCGGATTTATGCCGTCGGCGTCGTCGTCGCCGCCGCCGTGAGGTTCCGTATAGAGTGCAACGGCGATGAAAACGTCGCCGCGGGCCGTATGCTGGATGTGCGAGTGAAAGCGCGCGAGGGATGCGTGCTTTCTTTGCTGGGAGGTGTTTTTACTATTGAAAGGTGTAGCACGACTTCATCAAATAACGACGACGGACTTTAGTGTTGCTTTCAGAAGCGCGGGTTATGGAAATATTTTTTTGATGCAGATCTAGACGTGATATCTTACGAAGAATGCAGGCATTCAACAATAAAACAATCTGCGTTTGGTTCAGTGGTAGTTGAAACATTCAACAAACTGGTGGCCTCTCCTGCAATGAAAGTTGCTTCTTGCCTTAAAATCCTGTTGTGTGATTTGCTCAGCATTATTTTCGTTAGAAATTTCCGACCTTTGAAGAGATGGTCCCCCGCGTGGGTTGCTCTACTTTCATTGCACAACTCATCTCGATTGGCAGAGGAAAATAGATCGCTTTGCTGTTTTCTGTTTCCTCCCACCTATTTTGAAATTTGTAATAAAATCCTGCATAAAGTATGTATTTTTCAGTAATGGTCATATGATATCTAAGTGGCTTTTTATTTATCTATATTTACTGGAACTATTTATCTATATTTACTGGGGAAAAAAGAACCAGGAGGACTAATAGGAACGTTGATTTAATCCTTAATATATTTTTCACCTGCAAAGGTCTCTGAAGTTCTTGTAGCCAGCGGAAAATATGTTGCCGTAATACAGGTAAAAAACCACCGTGTGTGCTTCGAGAACAAGCACACCCCTTTTAGTATACACACATGGCCCAGTGTACTATACAAAGTACAACTGCATTCATTTTTTTTGCGATGCTATAAATATGCATAGTATATGGAATGTCATGCATTCATCGTTTACGCCATTCTTTTTTAAAACTTCCACACAAACCACCGTCGAGAGGCATATGATATGCTTGACAAAAAGAAAAGAAAGGTGCTTGTACAGCAGCACTTGCTATGTTCAGCACTTCTCCAGGTTTGGCGATGAATAGATAAAATACATCATGCAGCTGCCAAAAAACTTAAGAGTGGTTGCCTTGGCAGGACCCTTTTTAGCAAAATGGCGTACTAAGGAACACCGTATGCTTCTTCTTTAATTATTTACAACTGAAAATGGTACTATACTTCTAAAAGTCTGCTGGGCTTAACGGGTTAGGAACGCTGGGAGAACGCCTTGTGTGTTGGTCTATATGTTCGTTCTCGTTCACACGTCTTTATCTGATTATTCAAAACCAACATTTCCCATACACCACCTCATTAAAACACAACAATTTAATCTTATCCTCTTACCCGGCGTGGTTGCTCAGTGGCTATGGTGTTGGGCTGCTGAGCACGAGGTCGCGGGATCAAATCCCGGCCACGGCGGACGCATTTCGATGCGGGCGATAAGCGAAAACGCCCGTGTACTTAGATTTAGGCGTACGTTAAAGAACCCCAGGTGGTTCAAATTTCCGCAGTCCTCCACTACGGCGTGCCTCGTGGTTTGGACACGTAAAACCCCATAATTTAATTTAATCTTATCCTCTTGTCTACCCTGCAGTTGCTTCTTCTCTTGGATGAACGGACTGTTTGGTACATCTTATATAGCTTCAAATTTTATTTTCTCCGTAACATCATTTCTAGTGGCGGCAGCATCCAGGAAACGTTCGTGATCGGAACAAATTAGAGGAGTGAAGAAAATTTAAAAATGTTGCGTAATTTACTCTAAGAAGAAAAGGAGGAAAGGGGGTATTGAAGTTACTCCTTTAGGGGAGGAACTGATTTGCCACAACCATTCCTCCTTTCAGGTGGTAAGTGAGAGGGGATGAACTGTTACTCCCCGTGCGGTTACTCCTTCGAGGACTAACAGTTTCTCTTTTCCGATGCTCCTCAAGGGAGTAACGGTTATTCTTTCCGATGCTACTCGAAGATGCAATTAACTAAATTAGCCGTTTATACGCCTGATAAAAAAATGACTGGGCTGAAAATAAGGAAAAAAAACGTGCCCGCAAGTACGATTCGAACTCACGTCATCTCGCTCGCAAATCGGGTACTCTAACCACGTCACCATGGCAGCTCGGTTAACAAGACAGGTTACCGAGACGAGCTTAAGCACCTTAACGCAGGTGCGGCAATACAGAACAGACTCGCCATTTGGTGTATGCTATGCGGGGAGAGTCTAACGCTTGCGCATAGCTTACGAATATAAGCGACTACATAAAGAAAGCTGCCCGATTATTCTTACGGTGACTTAAACTGAGACATTACGTGATCTTCGTGTAGCGAGCGCAAACGGGGCACGCAAGATGACAGAGAAGGACAACTTCTCTATCGCTTAGCGCGCCCCTTTTGAGCTAAACATCGCCGCAGTTAAGTTTATAATCTCCTTGGAACGATAGGAACTCTTCAGGTACTATTGGCCAAGGAAATATGGCAATCCATCTATGACTTGTGCGCTTCATGTGTATCGTTAACTTATGGTGTGCACGCACACGAAGTGCACGGCACTTCAGATTCCACCTTTTAAATTTCAGCCAATTTTTTCACCGAACATGCAACGTGCTGCTTTACATCTAGTTCAGTAGACAGTACACGAACTTCAAACTATTCATGATATATAGACAATACCGCTTTCGCCGCATCACTCCACGAGACGGACGAAAACAGCAGAGTGCATGGGGAGTAACTGTTGCAGTTCGTCCTCCCCGTTGCTCTCTTTTCTACCAGGGATCATACACTTACTCTCCAAAATTTGCACACGCCACGCACACTCCTGCAGTTACTCCCTTGAGAGATGATCTTTCTTGGACTAACTGTGCAGTTACTCCCGTTTTCCCCGGCATAGTTCTTAGTGTAGCTATGTAATATTAAGGAGCTCCTGAATTCGGTACATTTTCAACATTTAACGTAGCAAATGGTCAAGGAAGCTACTCCCAGGTGCTACGAATCATGAGGTTACCCCACAATACACAGAAAGCACCCAAGCTCCACGCCCATTTTCTCAATATATCTGAAAGAAGCTTAGTTGTCATACGCACTGAAACACGTGGCAAGAAATCAGAACATATGAATATAAGGACATCTACTTAATACAAATAACACCGGCTTTTTCTGTTCGTGCATGTATATACAAATATCGATGGAGCAAAAGAAAGCAAAACCCGATACGTTATTTTGGGAGCCTAAAAGGTATGCCTTCAATGCATTTTGGCAACAGGCTTTCGAAATAGAGAAGATGGCATCAGCGCTCGTTTTGAACTTCCTAAGAAATACCAGATTGCCTTGAACATTTCATCGACTAAATTACACACTTGCAAATTGCAACGTGACGTTTTTAACTTACAACCTAATGAAATGCATCGGTTATTTGCGTTTGCGTAATTTATTATTTCTGTGCGCTAGAATATTGAGCTGCCTTTTGATTTCCCGACTGAACGATCGTCAGAACACTCCCCCCCCCCCCCAAAAAAAAAAAAAAAAAAAACGAAAAAAAAAAACGGCAGTGCATGCTGACGTCTTGTCATGGTAAGCAGCCCCTTCAGAAAAAAAAAACAACAACATTGTTACACAGCGAGCAGTAGGACAATATTATAGCTGATATTGCATGTTAGGAAACGTATAACCCAAAGAACTGTTAATTAATATCGTCTTACTTTTCACTTTTACCTAGTCATTCGCTATCATGCAAATTGCTGGCACAACAGCCACTCCTTTCAAATGTCCGCAACAATGTGCATTGTCGACAATGACACTAAATTGTGGCGAATGGGCTATATACCAGGCGTCTCAGGCAACTTCAAGTAGTCCTTTTTTATAGCGAAAGCTACACTGGCCCCTTTCTCGCCGTTTCGCTGTGACCGGTGGCCGCACCGCGAGCTGAGCCGTTGCCTAGCAACTGCCGAAGCTGGCAGCTTTTCTTTCTTTCTCTATACGAGGCTATGCTATACCGCAAGCGGCGTCTGACACGCGTCTTTCGCCCGGTGAACTGCTTCACTGGAGATGGTCCGGAATGCCAAGCACTCGAAGCTAGCGTCGGAGACTGAGGAAGAGCTAGCCGTTCGGCTCGCAAAACGCTTGGACTTGTCGGCTTATAATTTATACCTGGCTTATATCGATGATTGTATACATAAGTCTGATAATTACAGCTAAATCAAAGGCTAACCAAGTGAAACCAAGACTTAACCAGGCTAAACCAAGCTTTCGCTTTGCATATCCAGGTTAGCTGAGCTAGCCGCAGCCAATTTTTTTTTTCAGGAAGTAGCTCAACTTAAGCGAACTATACTAACGAATTACAGTTTTCAGTCAACCTAAGCTAGTCGTTATGTGTACTTCTTGGAGTGCGATAGGTTCTTCTTTCTGGGGTTTTACGTGCCAAAACCAGTTCTGATTATGAGTGCGATAGGTAGCCTCAAACTTCGAAGCTTCACTTTTCAATGTACAATGAAGTAAATTTTAAATTATTTGTTTTAACATAGGTTTGATCGGATAATTTCTCGAGAATAGTTAGAAACAACCATTCAAGGTATTTAAATGAGGTTATTCTTTGTGTGTTTTTTTTTCTGGTCATTAGGAAACCTATCGATATCGGTATTACAGAAAACAACTTGAAGCAGATCCAACGTATTGTGAGAATTGGTGTTACGTGAAACATTTTGAAACACAGTGTACTCTATTTCAACTTTATACCAATCTTATGACGTAAATTTACGCAATCGCGGATGTAAGCATCCGGCGGTTACAGGCGATGTTGCCTGAAAAACCCAAAGAAACGCTCTCCTTGTTCATAGGTCGTCAGGTTTTTTTTTTTTTCTTTTTGCTTTTGAAGCGAATATGGTTGCCTACTTCGACAGATTTTTCTAATCTGATTGGCTTAGAATGAGCGAGGAGTGCGCAGAAGTGGCGTGTGTTTCGGTGAGGCCGAGCTAGTGCAGTCAATTAGATAACCGATTGAGGAAAGTAGTGCAGAGTCTGTGATTGGTCGGCCGCTCCCCCTTGGTTAGCTTGCGATGACTGGTCGAAAACCACGGCGGCGTGCAACAGCGAATTAAAAAATCCACTGAAGGTGTGCTTAGGGAAGAAGAGTTGTATACGTACCGAAAGGGCTTCACAACGTTATACTGCCATATACAAAACATTTAATATACCCGAAACAAAAATTCTCGCCAGGCGCTCCGAATTGCCAGTGAGTGCCAGAGCGACTGGCGGGCAACCATCTTCTATTGCTCTAGGAATGGGGCAGTCTCCGGCTATTCCAAGTAAAAGCAGTTTTGTTCGGCCTGAAAAATGATGCATTTTTAACGCGTACACGTCACTCTGATGCGGTGAGTTCTCGTCGTTTTGTGACGTCGCGTAGAGACATATGAAATGGGGGCAGCATGAAATAAATTTGGCCAAGAGGGGAGTACTAATGGCGAAAAAGGCGTGTAGGTAAATTTTTCATTTGCTCGGCCTAATCATGCATAATTAGTGTGTGCACGTCATATCAGATGGGATCGAGCTTTCACAACTTTCGTGTCATTGCGTGGCGGACAAGCGAAGCGGGCGTTGCCTGCAATTTTTTCACCAACCGTGACGGGCTAATGGCAGAAATGGAATAGAAATAGTTTGGAATAGCTTTACGTTATAGCGCCCCTAATGTCCAGGGATTTCGGACTTTGCAACTTCCTCCGTATATCGAGCTTCTCTACCATGCACCTACTCAAATAAACGGGCAGCGTTTGTAAAAAAAAATGACGTATCAAATGATCGGTTGAATTTCAGCAACCTTCAATAGCAATGTCGAAATGTTACTTCCTTCTAATAGTAAATTCATATACGCACTTGGTCGTATCTTCTTTGATGCGTTGTAGCAGCATTTGGGTAAGGATTAAAGCACTGCTGTAAAGCAGCAGTTAAGTAACGACTCAGTGCCGTAAATGCATGCGTTAATAGACGACAGTACCTTCTCGGTGTTGGTAAATGAGAGCTGTTGAAAGTGAGCCGATCACTATAAATATGCATTTTTTATTGCTGCCCTTTGAATTACGCTGGTGCATTGCGGTATAAAGTTTAACCGATGGCCGAAGGGGCGATGTACAAAATGCCCGGGTATGTCAATTTTAAAGCAGCCTCGGTTATGCCGTGCGCATACCTTGAGCTTCTTCCACATGACGGGGTTCCACATAATGGGCAGGTTGGGGAAGAATGTGGGGAGTGCGCGCAAGGCTCCGGGAGGTGTCTTGAACAACAATTCCACGGGCAGCTTGCGCCAACACTGCAGCCAGGCGCCCTTAATCTCCGCCTCCTCGTCGCACAGAAGTCGGGCCAAGATTGCCCTCATCTGATCCGGTGCGCGGTTGAGCCCGTAGACGGGGTATCTGCATGGCGCCGTAATCGTAACAAAATATTGGGAAAATATTTTTTTTGTAATGAGCAGCTACAATAACTCGTAACGCGTCCTACCAAATAAAGCAACTTTTGTTTCGATGGCGCTGCCGACTTTCCTGTAGGAGCTCTTTGAAACTGTCTCTGGCAACGTCTTGATATACGTAATCGTAGAAAAGAACGGCGGGTATGCCATGTGTTTGACGTAAATTTAGCCATGCATTTTTTTAATGTGGTGCGCCTAGGGCAACGTTACACTTTTTGTGGTCTTTCTGAGTTACGTCAGATCTTGAAGTCGCTGGTGATTTTTGTGCAAAGGTTACTTACTGGTGACATCGTTCTACTGATGGACCTCTCGCTACATGACGTCCCTGTCGCGAGAGATCAAAATATGGAAGTGCCTTTTACTGTGGAAGAAATTCAAGCGGCTTTGGCTATGTGCAGGCGGTCGTCATCACCGGGTCCCGATGGGGTGAACTACGCTGCCTTAGGACACTTGGGTTCAACAGCGCAATGCTGTTTGCTGGATATCTTCAATAAATATTGGTAAGACGGCATAGTCCCCGACGAGTGGAAGTGCAGCCGACTGGTGCTTCTACTGAAGCCTGGCAAGTCTCCGCTGGACCTTACATCGCACCGACCGATTGCACTGGCGAGTTGCATAGATAAGGTCATGGAGTGGATGTTGCTGACACGTCTGGACTGGTACCTTGAATACTATAACATCTACCCTGATGCTATGGCTGGTTTTCGACGTGGACGGTCTTCAATAGACAACGTCAGAGATCTTGTGACCTCCGTGCAGCAACAAAATGCTATGAAGCGTCTCTCTGTGGCACTCTTCTTAGACGTAAAAGGTTCCTACGACAACGTAACCCACGAAGTCATTCTCCAAACTCTTGAGGCTGCAGAACTTGGAGGCCACGTTTTCAGATGGATTAGGAGTTATCTCTCAAGGAGATCGGTGTTTGTTCTTACAGAAGATGGCCCGACAAATAGACATATTTACAGTCGTGATTTCCCACAAGGCGAAGTGTTGAGTCCGACTCTTTTCAACATCGTTCTAGTGGGGCTTACGGAAACGCTACCACAGACAGCCAATGTCTCGCTCTACGCAGATGATATTTGCATCTGGGCGTCCGGCGTGACACGGCCACAAGTGCGCGCTAGAATACAGAAAGCAGCAACCCTGACAGTGGTATACCTTCGCCGACAAGGTCTGACAATATCTACGGAAAAATGTGCACTAGTGGCATTTACACGAAACCGATGTCTTTCTACCCGGTGTGCATCGAGGGCCACTCTATTGCATATAAGAAAACTCACTGGTATTTAGGCGTTATTATGGATCGAGGCCTAACCTGGAGTCCCCATGTCTCCTACATGACGAAAAAACTCATTTGTATTGAGAATATGTTTAAGTTCATAGCTGGAAAACCGTGGGGACCATCCGTGCGCTCCATGTTACAGCTATACACGGCACTACTTCTCGGATTTCTTCGCTACAGTCTTCCAGTCTTGTCGAACACATGCAAGACTAATATCCTTGCACTACAGTGCGTACAAGCCCAAGGACTTCGGACATGTCTTGGCCTCCCGAGAGTTCTTCGACAGCAGCGACGATTGTCATTGCACAGGAGCATCCCATCACCACCCATATCGTCGCTGAGACGCTAAGAGCGCACATTAGACACCTTTTACGACTACCATCCCACCATTTAGCCGGTTTGCCAGCGCGACGACCACAGGCTCCATTCTGTAGTATCGTGACGAGAAAACATGAGTCGATACCTACTGGCTTCAAGCCTGCAAAATGCCCAACATCGGCATTGTGGTGTCTCCGGCAAATTCACGTGTGCCTCTCAATTCCTGGGATTGCTAAGAAGTCAGACCTGTCACCCTTAGCCCTGAAGCAGTTGTCCCGGCATTGCCTACACGAGTCTTATCTTGACCGAATACATATTTACACGGACGGTTCCACCAATTCCAACAGCTCTACCGGAGCAGTGGTTGTTCCATCGGATGCCGTCTCTTTGCAATTTAAATACTCTCACAACACCATGTCGACAGCAGCAGAACTTGCGGCTCTTCAAGGTGCAATCCATTACGTGCTTCAGCAATCACCAAATCATTGGGCCATTTTCTTCGATTCGAAAGCAGCCCTACAAATTCTGCAGTTTGCCCTACGTCACGGGTTATACGAACAGCTAGTGTACGAAATAAGGCAAGCTCATCACCACGCGGTCGAGAAAGGACACGACATTGTATTTCAGTGGTTGCCGAGCCACTGCGGAATTGCTGGCAACGACAGCGCCGATGAAGCTGCTCGCTCGGCTGATCAAAAACATCAGCGAGTGCCTATACCACTGTCAAGAACGGACGCTGCGCGGCAACTTCAATCACTTGCTCGCCACATCACACTTCTAAGATGGAATTCACCAGGTTTCAGCAACTCAGGCTTGCATTCTCTCGACCCTAAATTTCGACTTCGCCTGCCAACTGGACTCTCCCGTAGCGAAGAAACTTTACTGTCCCGCATGTGGTTGGGCGTCGCATTTATAAATGCCTATTCATTCCTAGTAGAAATGGCTAACAGTGCGGCATGCAATTCGTGCGGGTGCGATGAGACGCTAGAGCACCTTCTGTGTCATTGCCCAGCTTTTGACGCTCAACGACGGATTCTTCAAGCTCAACTCAGCACGTTAGATAGCAGAGTGCTGTCAGAGGAAAAGATTCTGGGTCCATGGCCTAGGCATTCTTGCATGCGAAAGGCCACAAAAGCTCTTCTTCACTTCTTGAAGGACACTGGACTGTATGAACGCTTGTGACAGTGGACCTTCGTCTGCGACTGACTGTGTGAGTGACTGACTCTTTATGATTTTTTATATTCTCGCTCCTTATCTATTCTTCCCCCTTCCCTCTCCCCAAGCGTAGGGTAGCCAACCGGGCACGTCCTTGGTTAACCTCCCTACCTTTCCCTTCTCGTTTCTCTCTCTCTCTCTGAGTTACATCGAGTATTTCTTTAAAGTGCAATTAGTTGAATCAGTACCGTGCAATTATGGAAATGTGCATTCATTTATTGGAAGGTATGAATTCGATTAATTGAGTGGTAGAGACGTTCGTCTGCGACTGACTGTGTGAATAACTGACTCTTTATGATTTTTTATATTCTCGCTCCTTATCTATTCTTCCCCCTTCCCTCTCCCCAAGCGTAGGGTAGCCAACCGGGCACGTCCTTGGTTAACCTCCCTACCTTTCCCTTCTCGTTTCTCTCTCTCTCTCTCTCTGAGTTACATCGAGTATTTCTTTAAAGTGCAATTAGTTAGTGAATCAGTACCGTGCAATTATGGAAATGTGCATTCATTTATTGGAAGGTATGAATTCGATTAATTGAGTGGTAGAGGCGTAGTAAAAAATACCCAATTAAATGTTTCTCACGGCGTTATTCTTTAAGTGGCTGTTTTTTCCATTATCTGAACAAAGCCGCGAAATGATAAACATTGACCTCACAGCAAGCTTGAGCATTACAGCACTCTAAACTGCTCTCAACAGTGTTTTCATCGAAGAAAGTGCGAGTGGCTGAAATACAGCTTTTCAATGCTGAATATATTTTAGAATGTATAACCTCGTACATGCTCATGAGATCTAAAACTTGCTTCGAGGGGCACCCAAGCAAAATATGAGGTGCAACCAGATTGATCGACTAGGGTGCTACAATAAGAAATTCATCATTCGTAGCGAGAACACAGTTTGAAAATTGTAAGCGCTAAAGTGACAGGAAAAAACTGCTGTGGCACCACGTATTGCGGACTATGGTACCTGTGATGTGACTCCTGCAGTGACTGGTTTACCGAGACCGACAGAGAAGGAAGGCAAGGGGGGATTATGTCAACTCGTACGTTTTGGCAGCGGGTCATTCAACTTGAGGAGCTGCAGCGGGACTGTCGATCGCCATTTTCACCGCAACATAGTCATACATTGGCACACGGAAAACAATGATAATATTTTAGTCGAGTAATCAATGGATCTAACTCGGCTCAATATTTTGATTTAGTATCAGTTCCCGCTGCAACCGCGAAATGGCAAATACCGTATTTACCCGTGGAAGACCCGCACTGTATTTTTCAACCAGTGGGGGCTGACTAGGAGTACATTTACAGTCGCCGACAGATGTTTTGGACACGGGCTAGTGCCATATTGTAGCGGCTTGCGTAATTGGCGAGCAAGCGAGTATGCGCGTGTCGCTTAGTGAAACATTTTTTTTCTCAAAATTCTGCACTCGAAATTGGAGGTACGGGTTTTACACGAGTAAATACAGTATCTCACTTGTAAAGTGGCAAAACATTCTTTTTTTTTTTATGGCGCTGTGGTCTCACCTGGTAAATGGGCTCTCACTCATGAAGACCAACTTTCGAGCGCCCGGCACCATCCCTTCGCCCGCGAACATGTGGTAGCCCAGTGCCGACGCACCCGAGGCGTGTGCAACGACCACGATATCCGAGGCATTGCCACCGAAAGGCTCTGCATTGCGCCTCACCCACTCGAACGCCTCGGCCTGGTCGAGGAAGCCCACGTTCAGTGGCGAATCGGCAGTCCCCATACTGACGAAGCCCAGCCGGCCCAGACGCCAGTTTGGGACCACGACCATCACTTCACCAACTGCGGCCAGAATCCGGCCGTCGAGGTACGGGTCGTTGTTGCTGCCCGTCTGTGAGTGCCGATAATGCAAAAAAAAAAAAAATAACTTACGTTACATTCGACTGGTCACTTTCGAGTGCTCTAGAGCGCTCTCTCGTGGTGCAGTTTACACTCGACTGGTAGAAATCGAGTGTTCGGAACACATTCACCAGGTTCATACAGAGGGCCGCGCTGCAGATCAGAGCAGGTCGGAGGCGCTCACCTTCGAGCTGGGAGCGCCATTGAGATTTGACAGGAACTCGATCACGCGCCTGCTCACATTTCTCTGGGAGAATCTACAGCCCGTCCGGCTTGGGCCGACTTTCTCTGGCTTCAATTTCGAGAGGTCTCCGCAACCGTGGCAAACCAAATTGGAGAGCGGTATATAACCGATCGAATGTGTCAATAATTGACCGTCACTGGAACTTATAAGGTGCAAGGGCTGTCCGAATGAAATCAAAGGCGAATATGTTCACTCGGTTGTCGCAGATAACGCGGTCGTCGCTCCACAGGCGTTGTGATTAGTTGGGGCATGGGGAAGTCGCCATTTTGCGGCGTAAACAATCTCGAGCCCTTTAGCATAGGCGACATGGTGAGGCTCAGGCAAAACGATGTAAGTCAAAATAACGAGCAGCTAAAAGATACATAGATAATCAACGTATTTGAGAAAACATTATCAGTTAAAAGAAAATGTCCTACCTGCGTTTACATGCACGCTACGGCCACTTGTGAGTGACCACAAAATTTGTCAGAAAACACAGTGATTAGCGCGATAAACATCCGTGCAAACCTGTCAGGTTGGCCGTCTCTATCCATGAGCAGGCAACGCTTGCTCTGCGTGGCGGGCCGGTTCTTTCCTGTACTTAGCGGGCTAACGTAAGTGCAACAAGTTAACATTGTTGAGGAGTTTTCTGCACAAAGACACAAACTCGTTCAGTTTGAGCCAAGAGGCTCAAACTGATCGAAGAAAATATTTCTGTTCACAGTGAATTACCGTTGTGTACACGAACATCGAAAAATCTTACGAAAAAAAAAATGCTGAAATAAAAATGTTAGTATTTTACTAAAACCATAGATGATAAGATAAGTTAGCTTGTAAAGCTATGGGTAGGTTATAGTGTCTTCTGCGAAGTATTCACTCCTCAGAAACATTTTCAATATTTTTTTATGGTTCGCCAGAAAGGAACTTCAGCATCACTGATGTCGGTCAACATGGCGAAGAATGCTCAAATAATCACAGAATAAAAGCCCAATATCGTATTGTCATGTATCACTGACGCTGTTGCGTCCATTTTTGGCGTCGCCTTATCATTTTGCTCTCCGCGCAGGTTGTGTCTCACTGGTCGTTAGCACTCTAATTCAGTTCATGAAGTAGTTTAGGACCAATCCCGGTCTTGGATGGTCCTGCGCATGATTGTAAACATTGTGTAGAAATCTGTATTGATGAGCATATTCAGTTTCGGCAATGCAATCGATGAAATATCTGCTTCTAGTTTGCTAGAGCACAAATTATAGTATCACGCGAATGCCGAAAGTGCTGAATACTATACATTTCACGTGCTTGCAAGATCCAATTGCTTTATGCATATGCACAATGCTCCTGGTATTGTATCTTCTATTGCGCGCGCTCAAGGTGAATTTTGCTTAGCTCAGAAAATACTAAATAATACAAGGTAATTCAACTGCATGGCGTGTTGTGGAAACTTCATGCCTAGCATTCTTCTTGGAAGAAAGCCACAAAGTGTGGAACGGACGTCGCAGTGTTGGCATAGGATATCACCGGGTTGGCATAAGAAACATTAGTTTATCTATAGGACAAACATTCGCAGAGATCAGAAATACGCTATGAAATTTTATGGTAACAGTGAGAGAGAGAGATAATTTATTTCAAAGGCACGGAGGTCTGCCTTTATGGTAACAAATGGTAACAAATTCTCACTAAAAATAGGACCTTGCTTGGTTAGCTCGTGCAGTTTCATATCCGTCATGGACATTCAAGGTGTACTGCTTGAAAGTGCAGCTTCAAGTACAGCTCCAAGTACAGCTTAAAACTGGTGCATACCTGAAAGAATCCACCGTGTATGAAGAAGACGATGGTCAGGTTGCCCGGGCAGATACGTCCATCACATGACGGTGTCCAGATATTAAGGTGAAGACAATCTTCCGATGTGCTTATATTCATCTCATCTGAAAGACCCCAAAAAGGTGCCTTTCGGTGTGGTTTGCGAAGCGCCAAGAAGACAGGTGTGTACTTCATGCAGTCTTGCAAAGCACGAACTCTAATAAAAATTTATCTCTGCTCCCCCGGACGCAGGCGCAAATGTATGATTCATTAAATCTAGAGGCCAACACCGGGCTCGCTTTGCAGCAGTCATTCTAATTCCCATCATCCCGGAAATTAAGCTACGATCTAAGCGAGCAAGAACCTCAAGAGTTATCCACGACGTGTGCAACGTATTCAAATATTAGAACTAAGCAACCACGTTGTATAGGTAACAGAAAAAGCGTTTATGATCGAGAGAGCTTCCAAATCTGTACCTTCCTCGGGATATGACAATGCAGTCAACGGTACATTTTATTTTTAGCATTCACTGCTTCAAGCGTTAAATTGTTAGGCCCTGTTGCACTTTTTCTTGCAGCTGACTTTCGATTATACAATGTCCGGCTCGTCGCATTATACGAAAACTGACAGCCCCTTGACCCATACCAGTGACCAGATTGCGGCGTACTTCTGAAGTATGCCAAGCTTCCGGCGCAGGAACGAGCCAGATATTGGTATCGATGACGCGAATGCAAGAATGAGCTAAGTAATCAAGCTCATCATTTACTGGACTCCCGATAGACGGCTAGAGCGAAAACCCTGCAGTAACCTAGTTGCCGGCATAATTTTCGCTTAGTCGACCGTCCTGCTCGTAAAAACTCCGTACCGCGTTGTTAAACCACGTTGCCACTTCCAGCTTACGTTGTTCTCCTTCCTTTAGTGTATCGATTCCATCATTATTCGCTGCAGAAAGCTGGCACTTCGCAGCATCCATGTCACATCTTCCTGAGTCTAATGGCTCCATATTTCAGCTGTAAACTTCCTGTGTTCATTAGTGTGTCGCCCAATTTTCTGGTATCGTTGATGGTGTTTGCCTTGCCTTGTCATTCATTCGCGGTCATTCTATACCAGAGTGCCAGTAACCTGTTCTGCGCACTATATTGCCTGACCAAACACAATTGTTGATATTCACTTCAAAAATATCAGCAATCACCATTTGCGCTCTGATATATTTTATTGCCTACCTACGCAATATTACTAAATATAATTTTCGGCACCACTGCGTGTTACGTGGCCTTCAACTAAGGGTTTGTTCAACATGATGAACCGCGCCAAGCTATAGATGGTCGAATGAATGAGAATACTTAAGAATCCCAAGCATTCTCCTCCGAGTGCAGCCACGTTATTGCGGGCGGGGTGTCTGGCCGCTTCCATGTGCTGATCTTGGTGATAGTGCAAAGTTATGGGCTACAGGGGCGACTGGATATTTGCCGTGTGTATGTGCACTAAGGCCACGGGGAATGTGCCTCTGGGTGTGTTTTTGTTTTCAATGATACATGTTGCAGAAAAAAATATGTCTTGACTTATTATAAGTATAAAAACTACAGCATATAATTTTTTACACGAACCTATCGCTACAAAACAGCTGCACTCCTCATACAACCGCTGATGGTGGAAGCAGCAGCGCCTGTATTTCTTTATTCCGATTTACCTGTACTTCGCACTATTATTTCCTTACTGTGCTTCCCTTACTTCGGAATTCCTACGAAAAAATCAACATATGGATGCTTCGCATTACCTGGACGACCACTACAATTGAGTATGTCAAAATTTATTGCATTAAGGGTTTTATGGTAACATACCGTTCACGGCTAAGGTGTGCCAGACGTTTATGCTCTATCCCGTTTGTTATTCTCTAGATGCTGTTACCTTAGCTATCGCGTACTAATGTCTAACCTTGCTTGATGTTAGACTGGGCGCATGCAGGTGCGGGCGACGTGGCGTCGAACTGATTCAACTTCTCGTGCCAAGGTACGGGCGCGGCGAAGCGCAACGTGTTTCGCTCGGCGTACGGCACACCCAGGAACGAGCTGACCAGCATGCCAGCCATGATGGTGACGCTTCCGTGCAGGCTTCCGAACTGTCCGTCCACCACAACATTGCTTATCTCGGGTCTGCTCCCCTGTATCAACGCGTGGACCCAAACGAGCACCAGCGCGAGCGACACGATGGTCGCCACCACGCACACCAGGTCCTTGGTCCGGACGTCTTGCCTTGATCCCGGAGAGAATAGATACGAGAAATCAAATACAAGGTTGGTGGCAGCCCACTGCTTTCAAAATAAATGGTGAACAGGATGACAATTTGTGACAGGCGTTAGCAAACTGTTACGCGCTTACAGTGTTACATATTAAAGCGGGGAGGCTGGGTTCATAAACAGGTTTGCCAGGTGTGAGTTTGGTTTGAAGAACCCAAACAAAGCATATGCCGTGTTGAGCTAAATTATATTTTAGTTTGCAATTGGCCTTCGTGTGCTCAACTGTTGGGAATGTTGGTGCTTCGTTGTGCCAGACTGCTAACCTAGGGCAACAGCCTGTTGAACATGCTGTCATCGTACTTTCTCCATACGGCATGGCCAAACAACAGTGTAGATAATTTGCATATTCCAAGAATTAATGCATCGCAAGCAAACCGTGAAATCAGCCCGTTAGTGAGACTACGTGCGCACTGGTGAGAGAAATTTTAATGATAGGTTAAGATGTTAGCCGATAAAATGCTAGGCATGGTGCTACAGGTTTATTATATAACGATGGATCAAAAGAGGAGAGAAAACAAAGAACACAGACCCATCTACTCGCACAAAAGCGCCAAAATGGGCAGCAGTGAGCACAATGAAATGAACGAAGTAGAAAGTTGGATGTTATTGCACCCGCAATAACCAAATGTTATCCATATCTCCCCTTTTAGCTCCACCACAGGGATGCGTACCATTTTGCTTATTTACGACGCCATAACGCTTGACTTTTCACTGTGTTCTTTTCATGGTGCTCCTTTTACTAGTTGCTGAGCTTTTGTACGAGTGAATTGGTCTGCGTTTTTTTCTTTTCTGTCGTCCTTTGATCTGTTGTTATTTAATAAACCAGTTGTAGCATGCCAAACCTGTTTGCTCAGCTTACCTCTCCACTTATGAATAAATTTTCTCTCACCAGTACGCACGTATCTATCACTTCTGGTTGGTAATACGGTCTCCACGTGATACATTCTTGCAAAACGAAAATTAAATACACGGTGGATGTGGTATGCGGTGTGGATGAAGTACGATGACAGTGCGTATTCAAGAGACTATAGCTCTAGGTTAGCCATCCGGCCCAACGCCGTACCAAACGTCCGAGCAGTTCACCTCGCAGGGCACTAAAAGAAGATAGCGCTTCTTATTGTTCACTGCTGTAGATAAGTGCCCGTGAGAAATAAATGTGACGATGATCAAAATGTCTTATTACAGTATTAGCTGCACGTGTGTCGCAGCCCCGCACCCGCGAATACTTTACGGGATCGAAATGCGCGAGGCGCAAATATCCTGGCCTCACAGACGCACCTTAAACAATATACTGCTCTGCGTTGTGCGCCTTACGTGTCTTACGTATGCAGCTGGGCTCTATCCGGGCAGCTCTTGCGACTTAATGACGATGTGTGGAACAGGAGGGCGATAATTTTGTCACACCAGGGCACTGATGGGAGTCAGCCATGATAAGAAGTGACGATGCGATCATGATGCCACGTGCAGGGGTGTACTACGTGAGCTTGGTGGTGGTGAGAAGCTTTCATTTCACAATAAAGAGAGGTGTGGACCCCCTAGTAGGAACCTACATACTAGGTGGTGGCCCTGGCCCGGGACCCTATTGGTCGAAGTCACCGTCTTGATTCTCTGGATCAAGGCCCTTTGGGCTTGAAGGTCTGAGCAGCCAAGCAGGGCCGCCTCCCAGTTCTCTCGTGTAGGTTTAGGGCTGGGGGCTAAGGCTGAATTTTCCGGGCAGGCCCATTCCATGGTGGTACGTGTCTGCTACCTCGCCACAGTGCTGGCACCTACCGGTTACCATAGGGTCAAAATGTTTCATAATAGCCGGGCATAACATCGTGTCTGTGAAAAGTCTCAGGAGCACGCGTTCTCTCCCCCGGCCGAGTCCCTTAGTGGGCATAGGATATCGGGGATGACTATCTTTATAGTAATCTAGAATTTCTCTAAGTCTGGTAAGGAGTTGGCCTTCATCCTGGTTCATGGAGCCTGCGGGAGGTACTCGAGAGATGAGTGCTTGGGCAGCCTCCTTCGTGGCCTCATTTCCCCCTAGACCCTGGTGACCAGGAGTCCAGGCTATATATTTTGTCGGAGAATCTGCTTTGTTCATACTGCAGTGCAATATTATTTCTACCAGAGGTATGATCCATCCGGCCGCGTAGTTATGGGATGCCCCTCTCGAGTCCGCAATGATATCTTTGGGGAAGGCTGTCCTGTGCTCTAAGACAAGTATATTTACAAACATTTGCGACAAAGCCGGAGAAGTATTGATGTGTTAGCCCATGCCGTCCACGGCGAAATTGGAGATTGTGGAGCATCTGCTGAACTGCTCGTGCTACGCGAAACGTGGGCTGCTTTGTAGGCTCTAAGGTAACCGTCCAGCTGGCACCGGCGAAGGAAGTGTTCGGTAGTGTAAAAAAAGGAGGGGGTTCACTGCAGTCCTTGTCCACACTTTCCGCTACTTCCACAACTCCGCGCAGACAGTCATGCTCGAGGCAAGATGAGTCTTTCGGCGAGATGGATAAAAACGGTCTGAGGGCTAAAGGTTGCGGTGGCGCGGGGGTGTTTGGTGAGAAAGTAGACCACTTTCTTCCCGTTCGAACCATTCTTGGTGGATTTCCCGTTTCCCCCATATCCCAAACACCCTCCGGTTTAGTGACGGTGCTTCATCAAGTGCATGTATAGCCTCTTTTTTTTTTCGTTCAGAACACCACATTTCTATGATCCAATACCGCTACTTGTAGCTCGTGCGAATAGCATTTTACATAACTTGTGCTGAGCTGGCCTGTATTGTTCAACACTGCAGCTTTTCTTGCGCGTTCTGTAACCCAGTGGAGATGTGTGCGCAAAGAAACGGCTTTTGTTTGAGGCATAAAAGCAAAGCATAGAAGGTTAGCAGTGAGCTCAATGAGCCACACAGACGCGCAAGCTTGTTTCGATTACGAAAGAAAAAAAAAAACGCAAGCGAAAATGCACTGTTTGGCTCCCGTTTTTTTTTTCTCAGCGTTCGTAATTTCACTGAAAATTTTTTACACACCGCTTGATAATGCGAACGGAGACCCGCACACTCACAGATATGTACGAGAAGCTTGCATTCCGGTTCGCATGCTCCAGAACGTGTGAGCACCTTCGGAGAACAGCGCCTGCCTGGCAGATTGCTGACTCGGGCGCCGTGAAAGAGGGGCATCCCGACGTGTCAGGCATATGCTGCCTGTTGGCGACACCATCCCCGCAGAACGGTCTGAGGGTGAAACAGCACCCTGCACCACCGTAAAGGCGTGTTGAAAAAAAAGAGAAATTTGGCGCTTGAGCGACTACGAAAGTAGCTGCAGCTGTATAGTTACTCGATAACAGCCGACACCCGTCATGTTAACTCCAATGACATGACGTTATACGTTGGTGAGCTCGAAGTCGCGGGATCAATCGCAGCCATGGTGCTGCATTCCGACGTAGGCGAAATGCAAGATGCTTCGTACACCGTGAAACGGGCGCAGTTTAAGGAACCTCAGGTATTCCGAAGTTCCCAGCTATGGCGGACTTCATAATCAGGCCATGGTTCTGGCATGTATAACTGTAGAGATTAATTTTAAAGACTATACCGGGGAAAAGCGACACATTACAACTTCTTTAGAACATAACTATTGAGTTTATCAGCAGTGACATACATCGAAGCGATGCTGGCATCCCGAGGAGCAGTTTCGGAAAAGTCAAAGCCCCTTTCTTAAAGAAAGATGGTGGAACGTGAATCTTTCTCCCATGCAAACGGAATCAAAATCAAAGTCCAAAGCCAACGACCACGCAACGAACCCAAGAAATGCTGAGTTACGCGATGCGGTGCATATGCGATTTGACTGCTTGTTTAGGATTGTATTTTTTGAACGTTGTAGTTGAATGAAGGCACACATCGTTAAGTTGCATAGGCTTTATTTTAGATCATGTAGCCTTTTATTACACGCACACGCTCACACTTTCACGGACGACTCTACACTTGCCAATTATTTCGTTGTGATCGCTGTGGTAGACGACGGTCAGAGGCTCTGCCGTTGCCAGTACGCGGGATCGGCCTTGCGGGCACGATCGCGCTCGCGCTTACGTTAGCGTATGACAGCCTCTTCTGCCATGCGCTGCACCCGCGGCCTACCCATGGTCACGGCCGGGAATGCATTGCGTGACGCGCGTAATGCAATGCAGATATATACAGTTCGTCTGGGTAGCGTGGCGTTCCAGTTCCCATTATTCTTATCGGTACAACTGCGAATGTAAACTGCAGTGTTCTACGCTCTATAGCTATGTCGTGCGCCGTTGTTCTCTTTTGTGTGCAGATGCGCAGATAGTTCAATTTTGTAAATTGGCTTTTCTGCAGTGCGTTTTCGGCGCTCACAGACGCATCAGTGAGACATAGGAAGCTGCGCTTTAAACCTGAGAAAGCGCATCGGTCGTACGAAGTCAACCTGCACTTATGCCCTTCTGTAACTGCATCAAACCGCATTGTTGTACAAATACAGAGGTATAGTATTCGAAGAAGAGTGGACTACAGATCTATAAAAAATAAACGATAGAGGAGCTGTTCCAAAAGAAGCAAACTTTTTTGGAACAGTACAAATCATGCCCAACTTAGAACCACCCACTTGAAAAAGAAAGAATGCTGAGACCAGGAGTAAATGCAGGGCTTACACAAGGTTTTGTATTGCTTAGGCTCAATTATATTGTCGCGAGAGGAAAAGGCAGGCAGTGAGTTCCGAGCGAACGGCTGTTTACTGTTTTGGCCGCAGCAGCCAACAACACTTCTTCGTCCTCGTTCTCTAGCGTTACTAACGCGTGGCATTACCCCTCCCTCCAAAAAAAAGAGGCATCGTCTCGATGCCGCTGCACGAAAGAACAGTGAAAGTTAAGCCACGAAAGTGGGTGACGGGTTAAATACCACAGGGAGAAAATAAAAGAAATGAAAAATACAACGGACGTGAGCACAGGCACCGCACCACAAAGTTTGTGAACTGGCGTCAGCGCGAGTGGTAGGGCTTCATCCTGGAGACGTGAACAATGTCGGAAGAGCGTGGTCTACGCGATTGGTGCGATGATTCTGCTGGGACAACTTCGTAGTTGACTTGACTTATGCGATGAAGAACTATGTAGGGCCCAAAGTAACGGAGCAATAATTTTTCTGAGTGGCCTCGTAGACGTATAGGGGTCCAAATCCACACGAGATCTCCTGGCTTGTATGTTACGACTCGGTGGCGTATGTTGTATCGACGAGCGTCTTGACTTTGCCGAGATAGAATTCGTTGCCGTGCAAGCTGCCGCGCTGCTTCAGCACGCTGAACAAAAGCGTCCGTATCTGAGGCGGTCGTATCAGACGAAGGTGGTGAAGCATCACGTCGAGCATAGTGACGACGTCGCGTCCGTAGACCAGACGAAAAGGAGGAAACCCGGTGGTTTCTTGAAGCGCAGTGTTATACGCAAATGTCACATACGGGAGCAGTTCGTCCCAATTCTTGTGATCCGTGGCGACATACATGGAAAGCATATCTGCAATCGTTTTGTTGAGACGCTCAGTTAACCCATTGGTCTGTGGGTGATACGCAGTTGCCGTACGGTGCGTTGTACCACTCAGCTGCAGAATATCTCTGACCAACTGCGCGGTGAAGGCCGTACCACGGTCTGTGATGACGATAGCTGGAGCATCATGTCGCAGGACGATATTTTTGACGAAGAAGTTGGCCACATCCGAAGCAGTAGCTCGTTGAACGGCTTGGGTTTCGCAATATCTGGTCAAGTAATCGGTGGCGACAACAATCCAGCGGTTATCAGCTGAAGACTTGGGAAACGGGCCGAGTAAATCCATCCCGACCTGTTCAAAAGGTGAGCAAGGAGGTTGTACAGGCTGAAGCAGACCGGCTGGTTTCATTGGGGGAACTTTGCGACGTTGGCAATCACAAGTTCGGACGTACTGCTTCACGCTTTTTGTGAGTTTTCGCCAGTAGTACTTCTTCTTGATCCTTGCCAGAGTAGGCGTGAAACCAAGATGCCCGGACGTGGGTTCGTCGTGGCATGCACGTAAAATGTCGTCGCGGAGAGAAGCGGGAACAACGAGTAGAAAAACGGTTTCCGTGGGATGAAAGTTCCGCTTGTAGAGGATGTCGCTGCGTAGGCAGAAAGAGGACACGTGACGCGCGAACTGCCGCGGGGGTTGTTGGCGGCGTCGTTCAAGGTATTCAATCAGGGGTTGCAGCTCTGAATCCTGGCGTTGCTGTTGAGCTAGGTTTGGAGATGGAAGACTACAAAGAAAACCGCAGTCCTCGTCAGTATCTGCTGGTGCGGGTTCGACGGGAGCGCGGGAGAGACAATCGGCGTCGGTGTGTTTCTGACCAGACTTATAGACAATTGTCATGTCAAATTCCTGTAGCCGAAGGCTCCATCTTGCGAGACGTCCCGAAGGATCCTTGAGATTCGCCAGCCAACAGAGAGAGTGGTGATCGCTGACGACTCGGAAGGCGCGTCCGTACAAGTATGACCGGAACTTCTGGATAGCCCACACGACCGCCAGACATTCTTTTTCAGTTGCTGAGTAGTTTTTTTCAGCAGCAGACAACGTGCGGCTGGCATAGGCAATAACGCGCTCAACACCAGCTTGAAATTGTACGAGTGTGGCTCCGAGACCAACGTTGCTAGCATCAGTATGCACTTCTGTGTCGGCCTCTGTGTCAAAATGACCAAGGATCGGTGGTGTCTGTAGACGTCGTTGAAGGTTGTGGAAAGCGTCGGATTGAGCCGGGCCCCAAATAAATGTCACGTCGTTCTTGATGAGTCGTTGCAAATGTTCGGCAATCTCAGAAAAATTTGGCACAAAACGGCGGTAATAAGTACAAAGCCCTAGAAATCGGCGTACATCGTGCTTTGTCTTCGGTATCGGGAACAAATGAACTGCCGTGGCTTTGTCAGGGTCAGGGCGAATACCGGTGTTGCTGACAATATGACCCAGAAATTTAAGCTCCTCGTATCCGAAGTGACATTTTTGGGGCTTTTGCGGATGGCCTGAAGAACAGCCTCAAGCCTCTCGATGTGCTGCTCAAACGTGGTTGAAAAAACAACTACATCGTCTAAGTAGACTAAACACGAGTGCCACTTGAGGTCAGATAAAACTGTGTCCATCATGCGTTGAAATGTGGCCGGAGCGGAGCACAGTCCAAAAGGGAGGACCTTAAATTCATAGAGGCCGTCCGGTGTTATAAACGCCGTTTTTTCCTGGTCCCGTTCGTCAACTTCAATCTGCCAGTACCCGCTACGTAGATCCATTGAAGAAAAGTAACGGGCATGCCGCAGACGATCCAAGGAGTCGTCAATCCGAGGAAGTGGATAAACGTCCTTTTTCGTGATCTTGTTCAGTTTGCGATAATCTACACAGAATCGTAGTGAACCGTCTTTCTTCTTAACTAGTACAACAGGTGATGCCCAAGGACTTGTCGATGGTTGAATGACATCATCATCCAGCATTTGCTTAACTTGATGACGAATAGCATCCTGTTCTCTCTGTGACACGCGGTAAGCGTGTTGGCGAACAGGTTGGACGGTCGGTTCAGTAATGATTCTGTGCTTGGTTAGAGGAGTCGGCTTGACCTCCGAGGTGGTGGCAAAACAGTCGTTAAATGATGATAGTAGGCTGTGGAGCCTCTCCTGTTGGGGTTATTTCAGCTGTGGATTGACGTTGATGTGACTGGTCAAGTCCACATCGCTGTTTTCCTGCATCGAGATTGTCGTTACCGAAGCACATGCGTTGGACTCGTCCACTGTTTCAAAGTAGGCAATGGTGGTATGCTTCGCAAAGTGCTTGTATTCGCCACTGAAGTTAGTAACTAGGATCGTGGTTTGCCTATTTTGGAGCTCTACGAGACCTCGTGCGATGCCGACTTCTCGATCCAGCAAAATGGTGAGGTTACCTTCGGCGATGCCCATATCTAGGTGGTCTTGAGGGCACTCAACAAGGACGAAGATGCTACTTCGAGGCGGTAACGTTACGCAGTCATCGACCACGCGTAAAGCCACGCGATGATGTTGATCCTTAACATCAGAATCCGAAGAAACATTCTTCGAAAAAGTCACGAACAAGTCACGCAGATTAATGATCGCCCCATATTCCTGAAGAAAATCCATGCCCAATATAACCAGTCGAGAACCCTTGGGCAGCACATGGAAAGACGCTACGAAGGTCGAAGTATAAATTGTAAGTCTGGCGGTGCATCGTCCAATGGGTGACACGAGGTGTCCTCCAGCCGTGACCAGATGTGGGCCGTCCCACGCTGTCAGCACTTTGCGTAACCGATTGGCCAGCGAGGCACACATAACCGAGTAATCAGCTCCCGTATCGACAAGTCGAGTCACCGGATAACAGTCGACGGAAACAGTAATAACAGCAGAAGCTCTTTTGGCGGTTTCGAAGGAAGGCGTCAGCGGTACGTCGCGAGGGGGTGGCGTCGGCGGAGGATATTTCACGGTTCGCATGACAGCGGCCTCACCCCCGGAGGTCGCCGTTTTCAGTTTCCCCGGCGCGGGCTTCCGCCGGTGACTCCAGTGGAATCAAAGGTGGGTCGAGCGCGGTTTGGTGATGTGTGCCGACGAGGTGACGGCGACCGCGACTGTCTTCGCTGAGGGACAGGAGGAAGACGGTTGCTTTCCAAGTACTCCTCGATTTCCTGTGGGCGTTCGCCATAGCGCGGGCAACGGGCGTCCGGATGGTATCCCCGCAAACCAATCCGTCGGTAATGGCAGTCGCGATAGAAGTGTCCAGCCTCCCCACAGTGATAACACAACGGACTGTTGTCGGGAGCGCGCCATACCGTTGACTTCCGCGGACCAGGACGAAAGTCTGATTGGAGAGTCGTGCGGTGGCTTGGGCTTGGGAAGCGTCGAGGAGGCCCTGTAGGTGGATGCGGGAAACGGGCCGTCGACGGCGTAGAAACCCGAAGAGCATCGGCGTACGAGAGCGTGGGAGGTTCGGTTCGCGTTGGTGGAGAGGGATGAACCACCTGCCTGATTTCCTCCCGAATGACGTCCGTAAGAGCTGCGGCACTCGGAGGTGCCGATCCATAATGCCTCTGGAGTTCTTCTCGAACAACCTGCCGTATTAGTTCGGTAAGGGTCTCCCTGTCATCCCTTGCACGTACAAGCGAGCATACCGCAGTCATGGTGGTCTGGCGTTCATACTGCGATAGCCGCTGCTGAAGCATGCGCTCCATGACTGTTGCCTCACGGATGAACTGAGACACCGTTGTAGGAGGATTGCGCACGAGGGCCGCGAAAAGCTGTTCTTCTACGCCTCGCATTAACATGCGCACCTTCTTGTCTTCTGGCATTAGTGGGTCGGCCCGACGGAACAATCGTGTCATGTCTTCCACGAACATGGTGACGGTTTCGTTCGGCATTTGGAACCTGGAAGATAGTGCCTGTTCGGCTCTTTCTTTCCTTTCGGGGGTACTGAAGGCGTCACGAAGCAGGCGGTAAAACTCCTGCCAGCTGGTAAACGAAGCTTCGTGGTTCTCGTACCATACCCTTGCCGCGTCTAAAAGGGAAAAGTAGACGTTCTTCAACTTACGGCGATCATCCCAGTCATTAAAGGTGGCGACCTGGTCGAAATGTTCTAACCAGTCTTCTACGTCCTCAAAGGCGTCGCCGTGGAACGGGTTAGGCGTGCGAGGCGCGTTGACAATGCAAGGTACAGCAGCATTTGGGATCTCCTCGGTTTGGATTGCGGTTGTTGTTGCCATCTTCCTCACAGAGTTTGCCAGGGGACTGTACTGCGGTGGAAGACCTTGGAGGCGACGGCTGCTTCGATGGATTTCTGCAGTCTCTGAGGTACTGGCGTTGGTAGCTTCTGGTTCAGGACCAGCAGGCATAGGGCGTATGTGTACCCAGCGCCTCCACCAGTTTGTCGCGAGAGGAAAAGGCAGGCAGTCAGTTCCGAGCGAACGGCTGTTTACTGTTTTGGCCGCAGCAGCCAACAACACTTCTTCGTCCTCGTTCTCTAGCGTTACTAACGCGTGGCAATATATAGACGCGAAATAAGTTGGCAGGTGGTGACACTAGCCCCTTGAGGCGAGAACGAGGAAGTTCGTGGTTGCGCGCGCGCTCTCCGAGGTCCAGCCATTATGAAAGGCTGACGTGTTTTTTGCCTATATGTTGCTGGTTAACTATTCTAGCTGTACTAGCTCGGTGACTATATATATATATATATATATATATATATATATATATATATATATATATATAAACATTCGGGCAGGACCTATTCACGATGAATGTCGACGTTCATACAATTAGCATTGAAACAGACTAGCGACACACCATATTGCCAAAGCCTGAACGCGTCATGCATGAGGCGTGTATGCAGCCGGGCTCCCCTCCCACGTTTCTTATTGCACACGAAGCGCTATCTAGTGGCGCCGCCGCGAAACCCGCGAATGTTAGTACACTTTCACACAACACTGTCCAAATGCATATCACGCGGGTTAGGTTCCGCCTAGCACCGGATAAATTTTAAAGGAGCTTTACTGTCATGCAAGAGGCGGCATATACCAGTGACACGTTCCCAGTAATCGAAGTTGGTGGCAGAGGTTCAGTGAAGAGCGACACTTATCCAGTGTCAGACACCCAGGAACCCACGATGGTAGAATGGTTCGTTGTGAACCCTAATCCCAGCACAGCAGCCCGACGCACTACGCATTAGACCATGGACTACCGAGTGACCCAAGTTGGCGGGAAAATGGTTAGAGACAAATAGAGATAGACCCGAGGAAAATGTGGAATGTATCCTAAGAATTACAATTTCATTCATGGACAGAAAGAACAAATTCGACGCACTGCGTGTTAAGATGGGCGTGGGAAGCACAACGAGGGCGATAGCTTAGAACGCCGCTTGAAGACACTACTCACCGACTTCGGAATGTTCGATGATAAGGTTGCAGTGCTACTCCTCTTTTTTCGCTGCAGCAAACTGGTCCACATGACAGCCGATATGTGATCGGATGTTCAGCAGATTTCCCGGAAATCCCGGAGCCTGTAGCAGAGTCTAATATCCAGTACGGTTATCGAAAACAAAACTGTACTAAAGGAGGGAGAATGCCGTACGATTTCCAGATGTCTCTTTCTTCGTCTTCATCTACCCTGTTTTCCCAGCTTGCCTATATCGAAGTTCTGGTTGTTTCCTATCCATGTCGATGGGCTGATCGGTGAGCGCGTTTTCATCGAAATGTTCGTTGGCGAAAACAAAAATAAAAGCTGTAGATTGTAATATATCAACCTGAATTCGCCTGATTATGTACTGTTTGTAGACAAGTATCAGTCTACTGTCAGCACCATTTCCTCTACACCTCTGTTATCATCCACTCCTCATGGTTTGCCGATTACTATGATAAAATGGGTGGACCATTGCTCAAATCAGTGATGTAGAGCAAAAAAATAGTATTGTAATATAATCTTTACAATTTTCCTGCAAGAGCATCGTCGTGATGGAGAGCTTGGTTTAGAGAATTAAGGTAGACCATGTGCGTAAAGATTCATGGTACTGAATCCTTACCAACATGCTTGGCCTGAGAGCTTGATATCTTACGCTTGCAGTAGACGGCGACTGACAACTGTTAATGCTGTCGTCGTGGTTGTCGCTGTCCCTCCGACCTCTGAACATGTTTATCGTTTCAAAAAGGAGCCTGCATCTTTGGTGACGAAATGTTAAGGCATTATTTCACTCACAGAATGAAAATACTGCGTGAATGCTATGTGTGCATTGAGGTAGAATAACTTATGTATACAACGGGCGTATCACAAATAGTAAATTTGAAAATCAGAGTTATGGAACTTTCTGTTTGATCCAGGAGCTTAGATTGTATAACCTGTCTCTTCGCTTGAGCAACGATCATTTGGCTGTACTTTTACTTGTCGCCCGTAATTGATTTATAGTTCAGCACAACTGGACCACAACGGGCAGCGACGGACAAATTGAAACCGCACTGCAAGATGCGATCGATTCCGTCGAAAATTATCTACAAGGCACAGGACTCTGATGTTCCCCCGACAAGTGAGAGCTCCTCCTATACCGCCCCACGCTCCGTGGACGCCCACCACTAGGATCTACGCACAAACGCCACTACGCGAAAATCCAACTCCACATGAGGGATGGTGGAACCATACCCGTAGTCTCCACCATCCGGGTCCTCGGCATGACCATCGAAGCCAACGGTGCCAACTCAACGGCTATATCCAAGATCCTCTAACAGACAGACAATATGTCATGGCTGCTGAAATGGGTGACCAACCGGCGACAGGGCATGAAGGAAGAAAGCCTCATCCGCCTTGTTCACTCGTTCGTCATCTGTCACATCTCGTACGTCGCCGACTTCCATATTTGGTACAAAGCAGAAAAGACTAAATTGGACATCATTATACGCGGCACCTACAAGCTAGCCTTAAAAGTGCCAAACAACACCAGCACTAAACTTCTACTCCAATTAGGACTCCATAACCCCCTCGACGAATTAATCGAAGCACAGCGTTGGTCTCATCTGGAGCGTCTCACCCTCACAGAAACGGGCCGGCACATTCCAACTAAACTCGGCATCACCTACCACCGTCAACATGGAGACAAATACCCAATTCCACGCGGTGTACAGACTTGGCTACATGCCAACACTATTCCCAAAAACATGCACCCGGCCTACAATAAAGAACATCGGAAGGCAAGGGCTGCCTCTCTCATTAAAGCCTATGGCGACACCACGGGCGTCACCTTCATCGACGCAGCTGAATATCAAGACGGACACCGCTTCGCGGCGGCTACCACAGAAGGCGGCTCGCTCAAACACGCCGCCAGCATCGTAACCCAAAACGCCGAGCCATCCAAGGAAGTGGCCATCGCCCTGGCCACCCTCGGTCCAGACTGCCACACCATCGTGAACGATTCCCGCACGTTAATCAGCAATTACATCAAAGGTCGTTTTTCAAAACAAGAACTACACCATTCTACACCAAGACCCTCACTCACCTGAAAACCAAATCACTCTCGTCTGGTTCCCAGCGCACGCCGGCGACATACATCCGCACCTCACCAACCTCAACGAGGTCGCTCACTCCGTAGCACGATGCCTTGTCAACCGCGCAGGAGACAACACAGGTCCACCCGCGGAACGCGATCGCCTCACCAGCTACAACGACCTTACGAAATCATTCTATCTCGAAAGAAGAACCTTCCCCATCCCTCATCACAAGCTAAACAGAGCAAAAGCAACCACCCTTCGCCTGTTACAAACACGTACCCCTCACTAACACGTTACCACAAGATCTACCCAGACACCTACCCTACTAACAGATCGTGGTTTTGGCACGTAAAACCCCATAATCTCATTTTTTTACCCTACTAACACTTGCAAAATCTGTAAGACTCATGAAGCATCGCTTCCCCACATGCTATGGGAATGTAAAGACCTATCCGACAATTAATACTGTGACCCTCTCGTTGAGATGTCACGACGCCCTGCGCAGCTCCCACCTCGACGACCAACTCTGGGCTACCCAGCAAGCCTGCGAGGCGGCGAAGAGGCAAGACCTCGACGTCCCCACGTGGGAGGCCTAGGCCCAGCCAACTAAACTGCTGGTTTCAATAAAAGTTTGTTCCTCCTCTTCAGCACAGGACAATCGCATAATTTTTGCCTATGGTAATCGCAAAAAGAACCATCAAAACGACATTCCGTTGACAAATAAACCTACGTGTTAATGTAAGGTTAACGGAAGCTTGCTGAGAAGGAAATGTTATCACGAGTGACCACAGAAATTAATTCTTCATAGTCAAGTAAGGTTGAAGACCTTTGCGAACATCCGCGAGTTAAAACTCCGCCTGAGCGGACATTTTACCATCTCTTTTAGGGTCTTGATCTTCTCGCCTGTTGTCACTGGCAATCAATACGTATGTTTGATCACGCGCGATGGCTGTGTGATCTGAGCTTCACGCAGCCTCTGGCGTTTCTGTTCTCGGTCAACAAAGTTGTTAGAGTACCTGCGCATCAAAGTGTGACCTTTTAGATTTTGGAGGGAAATATGCGGATAACATCATGTAGCCCATGGACTGTACTACTCCAACACCTGAACATCAGTACTACAATAAACACAGTATTAGGTGGATCACGCACCTGAATAGTTTGTGCTGAGGGTGGCAGTGTGAAGGCTCTTCAAAAAAGGAGAAAATAGCTTTTAGACTTTCTTGGCAGCAAGCATGCATTCCTGTGATAAATTTCTACTTTTATTCAACGCAAAGGAGCCAAATGTGCAATTAAGAAGTACTCCTGGTACTCAGCGATGGCGCCTAATACAGGAGGCCAACCTCATGATATGCAGAAACGTAGCTAGGGGCTTGTTGAATTCATGTTTATGAACGTTAATTTTCGTATCTGTACACGGAGGTTGGAGAGGATGTGAATTGGTGCTTTTTGGCCATCCCTGGCCCTTGAACCATAAAACCCCATGCATCGTCTAGGATGTGCTATGCTAAATGGAAGCTCTAGTTGACCCAATTAGGCGGCCTGCACAAAGAACACTAGCTTAACCCCAGTTTGAGCCTTTGTAGGCTTGCTAAGCCTGCTCAAGATCCCCGGTGCACACTAATACATGATAACACTGGAATAGGATGCCCTTGTTCCTAGGTAGCAAGATTCTTTCAACGGCACAGAATAACGCATAGTTTCATATGATTTGCTTGCAAACGTAAAATAAAATAGTTCGTTGGTGTAAGGAGCGTGTTGGTTGTCCTAAATAATACAAAGAGATCTTTAGCTGAAACTTTGGTTACATCGCACCATGTGGGCGACGCATTATTTTTATAGAGAAACTGACAAGTACAACCATACTTTGTGTAGATGTCTACCCGTGTTTTAAGGTCAATTATTTTGGGGATGCATGCCGACCTTATAAATATTCCCCGAGTGAAGTAACTCCGAAGCTACACTTGGCAAACGAAGACGCCATTCAATACTTGCATGCGTATGTGTGTGTATGTGTGTGTGTGTGTGCCTGTGTGTGTGAGCGGGTATGTGCGTGTATGTGTGTGTGTGTGCGCCTGTGTGTGTGAGCGTGTATGTGTGTGTGAGTCTGTGTGCGTGCGTGTGTGTATGTGCGTGTGTTCGTGTGTGTATGTATGTGTGTGCGTGTGCGCGCGCACGCGCGTGTGTGTGTGTGCGTGCGTGCGTGTGTGTGTGCGCGTGTGTGTATGTGTGTGTACAAAAGACCGTTTTCGTACTGTGTAATTTCCCGCTGTAAGTTCATATATTTGGGTGCTTGTGGATTCTTGCTACCTTGTAATCAATCAATCAATAAATAAATCAATCAACCAATGAATCTTTAGTAGGCGTATAATAAGAGCATACAATACAGGTAAATATCCAGAAAGAGGTCCCAGAGTTACGAACCGCAGGCGGGACCTACTATGGCAATACACTAGAAAGCTGATAAAGCGAACATATGACAATAAAAAATAATTTCAAAATGTTACTCGTAACAAAGACAGCGTGAAACATTTAAGTGATTACCTAGACAATCTTCATGAAACACACAGATTTAACAAAATTAACGGAACGCAACAGATACACATTGAATAAAAACATTTTCAGCTTTCGCCTAAATACAAAAATAGGCATGATTTCTTTCAGGTTAGATGTGAGTGAATTTCATAATGAAATGGATGAGAAAAGAATGACAATTTTTCCATAATTGGTATGTATTTTAGGCAGCAGAAGGTTATTATGGACCGCAAGCTTAGTTCTTTTGGAATTAGATAACATGGCGGCAGGAAAAACATCGATTATGAGCATGCAAAGAAAAACCTTAAGAAACAAAGCACATACACTTTAATTATTTAGTTCAGAGATAAGTAGTATGTTAAGCTGGGCGAAAATAGAAGTGATGGCGTCAGTCGAGTAGCGGAAGTAACAAGTCACAAGGCTTGCTTTTGCAGTATCTTCAGCGGCCAAATGTGAACTGAGAAAGGAATTATCCCATGATGTATAACAGTAACTTATATTTGATGTATCACCGTGTATGAAAGCATAATACAATGCTTGAAGAGTGTTTATGCTAAAGCAGTTTCTTGATTAGGTCCATGCCCTGATTCTATATGAAGTCTTTTTACAAGCGTAATTGATATGTTTGTGAAATTTCAAATGGATATCAACTATAACTCCTAAAAATGATGTATGATCCCTTAAGGGAATGGCTTCGCAGTTGACATAGCGGCAGGGAATGCTAAACAGTTTTTTGTTGGGTTTGTGAAAAAGCATGAAAGTAGTTTTGAACGGATTAATCAGTAGTTTGTTGAAGCTGCACCACTCCTCGAAAGAGGTTAAGTCAGCTTGAAGGTTACATACGATTATCGCAGAATCAAAATGATGAGAAAGAATTATCCTGTCATCAACGTAAACTAAACAGGAAGAAAATTCAAGGCAAATGGGTAAGTCATTTATATGCATCAAAAATAATAATAGACCTAAAATCAAACCTTGTGCAACACCTAAATTAACAGGCGTATGGCTAGATGTGTACTTATTGATAGAGATGTCATGAAACCTACTTATAAGTGAGCTTTGTAGTAGTGTACATGTAAGATCAGTTATCCAATGGTACTCTAATTTACAAAAAAAAGGGTCAATGTTGTCTAATGCTTTTGAAAAGTATAAAAATGGATCCTGCGAGTTTACCATTACCAATGAATTATCTAATTTTGTCAGCGAAACATGTCATTGCTGTATCAGTGGACAGCCCAGCCTTAAAGTCAAACTGACATGAAGAGAGTATGTTAAGTTTCATAAAATATTTAGATAGCCTTACATCGATTAGATTTTCCTTAATTTTATCGAAGAAAGGAAGCACGAATATGGGCCTATTAATTTCGACGTTCAGTGGATCACCTTTCTTAAAAACAGGCACTAATTTTGCTACCTGACCTTTTTCGGGGAAGACACCACTTTTGAAACAGTGGTTAAAAATGTGGTTCACAACAGGGTCAACCAAAGATCTTACAGATTTAATATGTTTTGCGTGAACGTTGTCTAAACCAGGTCCGGTAGCTTTTAAACTTGAAAACTCCGAACAAACCTCGTAGGCACAACTACGGAAAAGTAAAATGCGATTGGGAAGTACGAGAAAATGGAGGTGCATCGCAGGAAGAGGGGGAGGCGGTGAACGTAGAAGAAAAGTGAACATTAAAAGCATTGGCTACATTACTGGCCGTGGTGAGGATGGTGTTGTTAACACGAACATACGTCACTTTGCTTCGTGACTTGGTAGAATCAAAGAAATTGTTTAGGAGCTGCCACTTTCTCTTTGTGTCATTTTTGCATTGTTGAAGTTCATGCTCACCATAATATTGTTTATCATTCTTTAAAAGCAGGGCTAACGTGCTGGAGTATCCCTAATAGCTGAATTTTAAGATTTCATTGAATGCTTGACGTTTGGCCTTTGTATACAAGTTCCTTGCAAAGGGATCGTATCAGTGACGTGTACAACCAACGGCAGCTTGGGGCAAAGTAGCGTGTGTTTGATGATTGCAATGCAGTTGAACACAACATTGCTGAGTACATAACGCCACAGAACCTGATAAACGCCTTTTCTGGGTCATTAGCAGCACATATACTTCACCAATCTGCATCCTGAATGAGCTGACAGTCCGAATTAAAATAATGCCTCTGACATGATACGCTGCTATGAATGATGGGCCTTTCAAGTTACAAGAACAAGGGAAAGTGATCGGTTATATCACTCTCCATCACGCCTGTGTGAGGGGTGTCATCGAAGTTCATGAGGATGTGATCAAGTATTGACTGTGATCAAAAATCAGTACAGTGCGTTGATACAGATAATAGCAATTAAAACACATAGCTATAAATACAAGTCTAATACTCAAGGTTAGCATAGCTGAAGTAACTAAGTAAATTAAAATTCACATCACCCATGATTAATACATTTTTGCGTTCAATTGTAAGTAAGGGAGTCACAAGAAGGCGAGCGATACACAGCAGCAAGAATAGCTCTTCGTTGATTCTGGCAAACTGCTGGCGTATTGATTTCCAGCCAAGAAGATTCGCATTTCGCGACATTCATATTTAAATCAATGCGTATCTTACACAGAATATTGTTCGATATTGTTCGAATATTGTTCGAACCAGGATATATATTTGACAAGGACAGCTGAATGATTGTCTTAAGAAACTGAAAACAGGCTAGTTCGCGCAGTGCATTCTCTGTGCGCCTGCACATAGTAACCCTTTCCTTTATTTCGACAGCCAGTCTTGCAATAGCTCTTCTTAACCTGTGTTGTCATATTATCCAGGAGCAAAATTCTGGTTTATTCTATGTATGTTGTTGTGAAATTGTATTTATTCACCTTCATTTACACATATCTTTTAATGTGCGGCTTAGAAAATAGGTTCCTTTCGACAAAATGGCGCCTTATTGTACGCCTTTGTACAAGACCTACGCGATTATCGTGTTAATCGAGTTTGCTGGCGCAAATGGCTTTAGTGAACCAAATTTAAGGTTGGAACCACGGATGGAAATTTCGCCTTTACACAGGTTATATCAGATAGCTCCCTATCTGATATAACGTGTACACACTGAGTGTACATGATGAAAACGCAGAAATAAAGATTATCATTTCTGATTCGACGCCTTTTCACCATTAGCCCTCTGCTATTGGTCCAATGCTTTCTGGCTACGCCCACTTCGCCTGTCTGTCACGCGACCTCACAAAACCGCGAAAACTCACCACGTCAAAGTGACGTGTACGCGAAAAAAAATGCATTATATATGCCGAACAAAACTTAAAATGTTTCTGCATAGCCACAGACTGCCCCCCTTCCGAAAGGAATAGAAGATGGCTGCCCGCCGATCCCTCAGGCCCTTGCTACTCGGACCTGCCGGTGAGCATGCATTTATTTGCGCATGATAAACCTTTTCGCGTGGCAGTAAAACGTTATCGAGCCCTTTCGGCATGCATACGACATCGTTATGCCAGCTCTTCCTTGCTGAGGATCTGTTTTAGCGGCATTCTGATCCTTCCGTTGCACGCCGACGCGATTTTCGACCAGCTACCGCAAGCTGAGTAAGGCGAAGCGCACCAATCCGAGAAGCTTGCACCACCCTCTTCATGCGGTTATCTATGTTCACTGTGCTCGCTCGGCCCCATCGAAACCCTCTCCACTAGAACATGCTCCTCACCTCTTGTCAGCCAATTAGATAAGAAAAAAACCGCTGAGTGTAGACAATGTTATTGGTTTTGAAATCGAACAATGGTGACCTCCTCTGAACGTGGAGAACCCGCCGGGGTGGCTCAGTCAGCTAAGGCGTCGCGCTGCTGAGCACGGGATCGCGGGATCGAATCCCGGCCGCGGCGGCCGCATTTCGATGGAGGCGAAACGCAAAAACGCCCGTGTGCTTGCGTTGTAGTGCACGTTAAAGAACCCCAGGTGGTCAAAATTAATCGGGAGCCCTCCACTACGGCGTGCCTCATAATGAGAACTGGTTTTGGCACGTCAAACACCAGAAAGAAGAAGAAACGTGGAGAGTGCATGATTGGGTTATTTAGACAACGCTGTGGGTCACCGCCCGATGCTTGTGTTGGTGGTTACGTAAATTTGACGTCAGGAGTTTGCAATCAAAACAGTTTGGAATCATCCTACGTTATAGAACCCATAGTTTAAATGTATGCAGTGTATTTTGTTACTAAATAAAATGCCTGACTAGCAAGGACTGAAAGATTATCAGGGCGAGGACCGGCAGGACAGAGAAAAGCACGCAGATAAAGACAGGCACGAGAAAGAAAAAGGAAATCGATACTCATCCAGGTGATTTCTTGGGTCGTTTTCTTCATCCCTATTTCTGTTAATGGATCCATCACTTTCGCGCAAGTACGATTGCCAGTATCATCCAAATGCAACTTCCAATTACGTTTTATTCGTATACCTTCGGCTGCCATCGCAGAGCCTGCTATCAGCTGTCGGTACAGGCGTAAATGCTAAAAGGACGTGCAGGCAAAGACACAAGGGTAAAGCAAGTAAGCAGACAGGAAAACATGGGAACAACGTTTTTCCGAAACGCACGCGCTATCTCCATCATCACCAGAAAACAGCGTGGTGGTGCTCTGGCGTGCTAATGCCAAAACCTTGAGTCGTTTACTGTCACGTGTTTTCGCACGCTTGCCATGACACGAAGCCCCATCATCTGGAACCACGTAAGGTCACGCACACGCTTTGTCACGGAGGTGTAGCGTTGAGTAATGCTCACGCGACCCGGCAAGAGATTAATAACTGGTGCCAAAGGTGGCGGGGTTGCTTCGGCCACGGACGCAGCCAAGCTTTTCCATTGGGAAGAAACTCCCCACGGGGTAAACAAAACTATAACTACCACAGCAGGCAAGAAAAACGGGGAATGGAATTAAGGAAATGTAGAGTGTGGAAATATGCCGCACGCGAGAACACATGCGATATCTTCGCGGCATTACGCGTGATAGGTTCCGCGTGGGAATGCCAGGCACGTTTCGCTTGATTAAGGGAGGGGTTACAGCGCATTAGGAGAATTATGACGGGACGTTCCCTGCGAAGCGTTAGGCTCGGGTTAGATGATGTCACTGGCGACTTTTTTTTAAAGTACAATTTGAGGGAGCACTGCTCACACAAGGAATCCTAGGTGCGCGTGAAGCCATTAAAATCAAATCTCGGGGACCCATGTAAGAAATTCTTCTTCGATTTCTCAGAACGAATAGAGAGAGGGAACAAGGGCAATATTTTCACGTAATTTACGTTTAATACTGTTCAGATAGATTGCTTGATGATTTCAAAATTTATTCGGAGTGTATGTTTTCTTTTCTTTTTTTATTTTTCTTTTTGTACAGCAAAAGTACGTTTACGTGTGCATATGTGGTGGTGTTGCTGGTAAAAGAGTGCATGACATGAGATTGACTAGCTGCAACTCGCATTGAAAGCAGGCGATAACATGGCAAGATGCACCGAGTAAAAAACCAAGTAGGTATTACGATAATAATATAATATAATTTCACCAAATCAGGCGAATTGTCATACAAAGCTAAGGAGTGCGCTCGCAGGAAAGTTACAAATACAGCAGAACCATGTGACCTTAAACCATGTATCTAAAAAGATATATGGTTTAAGGTCACATGGTTCTGTTCGTATTTATTTAGTACCCTCAAAACACAGTTAGCTAAAGTTTGAAATAAATAGTTATTACGTGGGCGTGGCAACGCTGATGTGAGATATGGCATTTTGGCTTAAATAATCGACATTTCGTTTATTTGTAGTTACCATATTGGGAACTTTATTCTTTTAGGTATAATAGGTTTTCATATTCATATTTCCTGTTGGTTGGTAAAATCCTGAACTCCGTAAACAAACGATATGTGTGAGTGCTTTATCAGAGATCTGTAGCTGAACTGAGAACCTTGTTCTGAAACACGGATAAACACTGAGCCACGCGTTAGTGCCATTGCGCCTAACGAGAATGATGCTGACAAGGGGATAAGCAAGGCGTGTATTTTATTCAAGGGTAGTTTGATATATATATATATATATATATATATATATATATATATAGGATGTGTCATATTATTGCAGATAGTGCACAGCACATTCCTGTTTCTTGAAAAAATGGTCTGGCAGAAACCATCGAAGTCGGTTGTCTAGCTCAGCTATAGCTTTCTTGGCCGGTATTTTGTAGCGATGCCTTTCCGGTGCTAATGCCTTTTCGTGCTTATCCCGCTTTGTCAGTGGTCCGAGCGACGGTCCGGTCGCGTTATCAATGGGGTCAGCCGGCCGTGAGCCGTGGATGCTAAGACTAGTATAGAATAAGTCATAAGGCATCGCTACAGAATACCGGCCCTTGTGTAACCTGCTGCATGTCCTCCAGGTCATCTGTGAATCTCGAAACCTTAGTCGCTCACCAGCAGACACACGAAGTAGCAATATTACTGCCAACTCCAAAGCGAAATGTTACCACGGCACAGCGCATGCATGTTGCGGAGGCGGGGCTCACAGCTAACCAACGCCCTGCTCATCGCGTCCTCTTCCGCTATTGCGTGATGCGGCGCGCGCGCGAACCAATCAGGTGTCGTACTCTCCTCCACCTTGTACTTGTTACTCTTTCAAGTTTTCATTGCACGAGATTGACTGACATTCATCTAAAGTGGGCCATGTAGCTAAAGAAAGGCATCGATTATTCGAAAGCATCTAATGATAAAACACCATTTCCAGTACTCTTGCTGTAGAATAAAGTTTATTTCCGATTTAACTTGAACTGCTTACATTGAAGAAAAATTAAGTCTTCAAAAATGGCCTTGTTTCTGTTGGAAAAGATAATATGTGCATACACAGACCCGAAAGCATTCATTTATATAACAATATAGCGGTGCTATTGGACAGAATATAAGTTTCGACATGTTATGTTGGCAGTGTTTACTGCTGTGCTGAAGACTCATTTCATGCCTCCCTCTGAGCTTTTTCTTTCTGAAGCGCATTTGAATTGGAAGAATCATTCACCACAAATGTCACTTTGTGCCTCTTAAAAAGTATATTATCAACTAGTGGTCGTACCAGGTGTGTTTTTTGACGCAATAAATATTGTTTCAAAATGGCCTGCCACAGATAGCATAACTCTAGTCATTGCCCTGCATTACGCAAAGAGGCGGACTTGCGCGAAAACTTGAAATGCCTAATCGACGAATTAACAATCACTAAGTAACTTTTGAATTATTTCCTTTACTACACATATTGCAATTTACGAATTGCAGCCGGTGAGTTCGCAACGCGTATCCACTTACAAGAAATTTTCTGAATGAGAACAGTTTTCAGACTCATTTCCAAATTGTGCCATGAAATGTATGGGCGTTTCAGTTACTTTTCTGTTTCAATGCACGAAGTGAGAGTTTGTTAAAAAAGTACGTAGTGCATACAGTACGACATTTTTACCGACAATTATAGCGATGCATATATCGAAACGTGTGTGATCCTCAGAATTCATTACAAGTTGATATGTCTTGCAATCTCACCGGCTATAATTCGTTAATTTCAATATTTTGTAACGTAAATATAGAAAACGTTAGTTAATAATTCCTTGTAATGCGGCGGTCGGGCATGGCCTGACTGTCCCAACGTGGGAGCGGCCCGCTGCGCGCTGAGTCGCGTACCTCAGGACGTTCATTAAAGTTTTACATCCATCCATCCAAGTGTAATTATTCGAATGTAGTGCATTTAGATTTCTCGTGCGAGTAAGTCTTGTTCTTTAAGGGGTTTTATGGGCCAAAACCAGTTGGTGATTATGAGGCACGCCGTAGTGGAGGGCGCCGGGTTAATTTTGACCAACTGGGGTTCTTTAACGTGCACTACAAAGCAAGCAGGCGCTACCAAATCCTGACTGGGCGCTTACCACTCTGGTTGGAAAGAAACGTGTACAATAATTGCATTCTGTCAGTGTTACCATATGGGGAAGAAACTTGAAGCTTAGCGAAGAAGGTGGAGACCAAGTTAAGGACCGCACAAAGAGCGATGAAACGAAAAATGTTAGGCCTAACATTGAGAGACAGGAAGAGAGCGGAGTGGATCAGAGAGCAAATGGGGATAGCCGATATTGTAGTTGACATTAAGAGTAAAAATGAAGCTGGGCAGGCCATGTAATGCGCAGGATGGATAAGCGGTGGACCATTAGAGTTACAGAACGGATACAAAGAGAAGGGAAGCGCAGTCGAGGACGGCAGAAATCTAGGTGGGGTGATGAAGTTAGGAAATTTGCAGGCGCAAGTTGGAATAAGCTAGCGCAAGCCAGAGGTAATTGAAGATCGCAGGGAGAGGCCTTCGTCCTGCAGTGGACATAAATATTGGCTGATAATGATGATGAGGATGGCAACGTAAGCACATGGGCATTTTTGCATTTCGCCTCCATCGAAATGCGGCTGCCGGGACCGGGATTAATGACCATCGCTTCGGGTAATGCAACTCAAGCACTACAGTTACGCTATCTACCACAGGCGATCTGAAAGCGTTGTGTGGTCTAAAAATAGAATAAAATAACTACCCGTTTATAGCAGCCTCTGTGCAATGTTTGGCGTTTTTAACACCAGTAGATGTGTCACGGACAGTTCTAAAAAAATGAACGCTTTTGATACCGAAACTGAAGGAAACGTCGCCATTACCATTGGCCCTAAATGATGTACAGGCCGAAATATTGGGAACCCACATGACACCTCGGAATGACCTCCGAGATTGGGGAGAGCCCGCGCCGTGCTGAAAATCTCGAAGGCGATGCGCTGGGTTTTGCTTCATGCACGCTTGCCAGTAGGTGCACATTACGTCTGCTAAGGTGCCCCTAAAAGGTGCAATTCGGAAATTAGACAATTAGCCCAGCAGCTTTGCCACGGTTGCTTCGGTGGGGAATACCCTCGGAAACATAATTTGTAACCAATTCAGTGAAAATGATATATTGATGGAGTACTTCCAGCAAACAGGGCGCAGTAAATTGGGTGCCGAACAGTGGGACTGAAGTAATGTGAACTAGTTGCGTGAATGAGGCTTTAATAATTCATTACCCAAGTATTCAGAAGATTAGGAGATGCACCATGAGCTATTCCACTTCCATGTATTTGTTGGTCTGCACCATAAGTAGAGATCGTCATCATCATCATTGTCACTATCACCATCAGTGTAACAAAAATAGCCCCCAGAAACCACCGAAACTTTAGAAACTTTATTGGAATAGAAAAGATATTAAGGAGGGCTTGTCGGAGCCTCTCAGTCCAGGGCCCCACTGGCATCTACCGCCTGCCTGACCTGGCTAATTAAAGACTTTTGTCTTGCCAGGTTGGAGCGGGCGAGCTGTGCCTCCCACTGCTCCATTGTGTTACTGGTATTTGGTCTATGAGGGTGCTTAGCGCACTCCCAGGTTACATGTATTAAGGTAGGTATGCCACCGCACCAAGGACAGTTGGCCCTATAACGAGTGGGATACATGGCGTTTAGCAATTTTAAATGGGGGAATACCCCAGTCTGTATTCTACGCGAATCGGCGGCCTCTTTCTTCCCCGCTAACTTGTGGGTGAGGCGGCGGGTATTTTCTGCGGACTCCGCGCTGATGAGCAAGCATGTCTTTGACATTTAAATTGGTGGAATCTTGTGAGGGATAGTGCGAGTGGTTGGGGTTAGAAGAGGACGCCGTCGCTCGGTTAGTAAACCCTCGAGCTAACGCGTTAGTCTTTTCGTTCCCCTGTACGCCTGCGTGGCCCGGGCACCAGAGTAGGCGATGACGGTGATTGAAGGATTTGTGGATTATCACGAGGCTAGCTGCAGTCACGTGCCCCTAAGAAACATGCGACACGTCTCCTGCGAGTCCGTGACAACAACCGAGTCCCTTTGCGAACGCTCAGCGTGAGCGAGTGCGATCGCCACTGCTAATATTTCGGCCGAGGTGGGGGATCCCGCTGTGGCCGATGCGGTTATTTGCTGCTGGCAGGTCACGTTCACGACTGCCAGTGGGTACCTCCTTTGATAGCGCTTGCCGGTCGCCTCTTCATGCAGAGCTGCGTCCGTGTAGTACGTGTTGTACCTATGGTTATTAGAGTACGTTGATTGAATGTGTTGTGTGCGTGCTTTGCGCCTTTCTTTGTTGTACTCAGGATGCATATTCTTGGGAATTGGGCTACTGTAATTTTGGAACTCACCGATGGATGGAGAGATATGGCCTGTTCGGTGAGATAAATAGGGTATGCTGGGATATTGAGTCTAGCCAATATTGCTCTACCAGTTTTTGTGAAGCTGAGGCATTCCCTCTGTCGCATCAGAGTGGCCTGCTTCAGTTCGTCGAAAGTATTGTGCAGTCCCAAAGCTAACATGCGCTCCGTGGAGGTACATTTAGGCAGGCCCAGAGCTGCTTTGAAAGCGGTTCGGATTATTGTGTGGGCCTGCCTTTCCTCCTCCCTGTTGAAGATTTGGTGCGGTAAGCGATACGTGATTCATCTAACCACTAAGGCCTGTACGAGCCTTAGGCGTATCGTCTTCTCGCATTCCCACTTTTCGATACGTCATGCGACGTATCCTTTGAGCTATGTTGTGGGTTGTGGATTTCAGGGTTTTGAGCGTCTGTACTGCTCTCCGTCGCTCTGCAGCAACAAACCCATGACTCGCATCGTGGATACCTCTCGGACTGATTGGCCCTCAACTACAACGTTAATCAATCCTCTGGATTTATAGCCTTTCGCGTGTATCCGGATGACCTCAGATTTTTCGGGCGCGCACTTCAGGCTGCTCCATCTGGAAAATTTCTCTACCGCTAATACGGCGCTTTGGATCGTGTATTCCTTATCCCCTAGTGAACCTCTGCTCGTCCACAGCGTGATGTCGTCCACGTAGAGCGTGCAACCTAGGTCGGGTATCCGATCCAGATCGCGCGCGAGACGACACATCGCCATGTTGAAGAGCAGAGGAGATAGTATCGCTCCGTGAGGTGTTCCTTTGTTAGGCATTTTAAATAAATCTGATGTGATTTGGCCAATACTGATGCTAGCCTCGCGGTTGGAAAGAAATGCTCTTAAGTAATTGTATGTGCGCTCACCACAACCCGCGAGTTCGAGTTCCTCCAATATTGAGGCGTGATAGACGTTGTCGAAGGCTCCTTTGAGGTCTAGTGCTAAGACTAATCTCTCGTCGCCGTACGGTATATTAGTTAGAATTTCGTCTCTAAGTAGAAGGTCCCGCAGGGGCGTCTGCGTCAGCAGGCGTTTGGTGTATTGCGACACCACGGACCCGAGCACATGGGGGTTGGACCCTCCCGCGTGTCGCCTTGCGTGGCTTAGCCGTGTCCGGGGAAAAGGGGATCCTGGGAGTTGAGCCGAAGCCGGGTGTTTGGACCTTCATGGCCCCTCGGCAGAGGCAACACACTCCTTTGGCCTCTGCTTCACGTAGACGGCACCCCCGGGCTGACCCATCCGGGGGAAATCGGTAGTCGCCTTTTCCTGTCCTCCTCTTCAATCTTCGTCTTTCTCTCTCACTCTCAATCTATCCTGTCTTCTTTTCTTTTCCATTTACTTCCAGCTTTCATGGCGGCGAGGGTTAACCTTGTGTGTTATAACCACCCTTGGTTATACGTATTTGGTTATAGCGGGTACGTACAGCTGACTTTTGTGGGACTTGTGTTTGCAGGTCCTACATCGTCCCCTTGTTGGGCTCCATGGTGGGTGGCTGGCGTTCCTGCCGAAAAATTATTGTTTTTTATGGCTTTTTCTTTCCCCGCATTACCCGATCGCCCCCTTAAGCGGGGGCGCACCGAAGACGTATTCAAATTTTTTGGCCGGCAAAGTGAAAATTTCCCTCGATTCCACGTAATCCATTGTGAAAAACCCGAAAAGGCGGTGAGAACGATCTCACCTTTTCTGGTTTCAAAATGCCTGACAGAGACAATAGGGGCCGGCTACAAAGCTACGAAATTGGCTAGCGGCGACCTTCTTCTTGAACTCCGAGATATCAAACAACATGAGAAACTGCAGACTCTCGTATCAATTGGAGACTTTCCTGTCACTGTGACCCCACACCGCACTATGAACACCAGTCGTGGTGTTGTTTCGGATGATGATTTGATGGAGCTAAGTGAGACAGAACTATTAGAGGGATGGAGTGACCAAAATGTCATCAATGTCAGAAGAATCAAGATGAGGCGTGACGGAAAAGAAATTCTGACCAAGCATCTCATTCTAACCTTCGGCTCAAGTGTACTGCCCGAGACTATCGAGGCAGGCTACGTAAAGCTCAGAGTCAGGCCGTATATCCCTAATCCCCTGCGATGTTTCAAATGCCAGAGGTTTGGCCATAGCTCCCAGAGCTGTCGAGGTCGAACTACTTGTGCCAAATGCAGTGCTTCTGAACACACATCTGAGTCGTGCAATAATACTCCACATTGTGTAAACTGTGAAGGAGAGCATGCCGCATACTCGCGGTCCTGCCCATCCTGGAAAAAAGAAAAAGAAATTGCCACGATTAAAGTTAAACAAAATATTTCATTTAAAGAGGCACGAAGGCAGGTGTCCTACCTGCCAAAAACCAGCTTTGCCGATGTGACGCGTCAGGGGGCAGCGTCGCAGCGGCTTCCGGCTGCTGTCCGGCCCGCGCGTAGTGAGCCGGCGGTGAAGCCATCTGCCCCCTCGGCGGCTGCAGCTAGCACTGCTCCGCCATCCCAGAAGGGGCCATCGACCTCCGGGCTGGTGGCCTCTAGGGTCCCACCTCTTGAGGCGAGACCCTCAAGACGAACACACCGCTCGCAAGAGCGGATGCCCAGCGCCTCAGGAGAGGCGATGGACACAACCTCCAGCCAAGCGGCGCATCCAGCGCCTATGGAGCGGCGGGGATCTCTCGACCGCTCCAAAAAGAGAAACTGCGCATTACGGGGCCTGAGAAGGGCTCTGTAATCTAAGTTATCTCACACCTAAGCACACAGCACCAATCTCCTTTTCAATATGGGGACGCAAATAGTTCAATGGAACATCAGGGGCCTTATTCACAATCTTGATGACGTTAAAGAACTCATTCGCAAATACAGTCCCAGGGTGCTGTGTGTTCAGGAAACACACCTCAAACATACGCAAACAAATTTTCTTCCACAATATTCTATTTTTCGTAAAGATCGTGATGATGCAGTCATGTCATCCGGCGGTACGGCTATTATAGTTGATAGAGGTGTTGCCTGTCGAGAACTAAAACTTCGTACGCCCCTAGAGGCAGTTGCTGTGCAAGCGGTGTTGTTCAACAAGCTAATTACAATCAGCTCTGTATACATACCACCTAACTATCAACTTCACAAAACCGAATTTCAAAATTACATAGATGAACTTCCTGAGCCATACATTGTTGCCGGAGATCTAAATGCGCATCACACTCTATGGGGAGACTCCCGTTGCGATGGAAGAGGGCGCTTAATCGAAAACTTCCTGTATTCATCTGGTGCATGCTTGCTCAATAAGAAGGAGCCGACGTACTATAGCATTGCACACAACACCTACTCCTCAATTGACTTAAGCATAGTATCCAGTACTCTCCTGCCGTACCTCGAATGGCGCGTTATTAAGAACCCTTATGGAAGTGACCACTTTCCGATAGTTCTAAATTATACAACACAGGATGAATGCGCCCCATATGTTTCTCGGTGGAAGGTTGACTCTGCGAACTGGGAACTATTCAAAGAACTGACACGTTTAGACAGGGACATTTCTCGTACCAATATCGACAATGATGTGGCTTACTTAACTAGTTTTATAATAGACGCTGCCACAAAATGCATTCAACAAACGAATGGACTGTCTAGTAAACGCCGCATTCCGTGGTGGAATGCCGAATGTCAAAAGGCAAGGAAAAAACAAAACAAAGCTTGGGGGCTGCTACGTGACTGCCCAACAGCCGAAAATCTCATTAATTTTAAACAAGCAAAGTCGCAGGGCAGAAGAACGCGTCGACGAGCTAAGAGAGATAGTTGGGAGAGGTATGTATCCAGCATTACTTCGTATACTGATGAGAGAAAGGTCTGGAACCGAGTAAATAAACTAAAAGGCCGACAGTCTCACCCTCTACCCCTAGTAAATACCCAAGGAGACAGCCTGGAAAATCAGGCAGACTTTCTAGGTGAGCACTTTGAACAAATCTCGAGTGCATCAAACTACACACACACTTTCCTGCGATTCAAAGAACACGCAGAGCGACAACACATTGAACGCAAATGTGGAAGAAATGAAGCGTACAATCGCCCATTCAGTTTAGCTGAACTTCACGCATCTTTGAGTTGTTGCCACAACTCGGCGCCAGGTAGTGATCGCATCATCTATGAAATGATCAAACACTTACACTCGGAAACACTAAATATACTTCTATCCCTTTTCAATGCTATATGGGCAGCTGGATACATTCCATCTTCTTGGAAAGAAGCTACTTGTTATCCCCATACTTAAACAAGGCAAAGGATCCCTCTCTAGCCAGCAGTTACAGACCAATAGCTCTAACAAGCTGTCTGTGCAAGCTCTTAGAAAAAATGATAAACCGACGCCTAATCTGTTTCCTGGAAAATAACAAAATTCTAGACCCCTTCCAGTGTGGTTTCCGAGAAGGTAGATCGACAACAGACCACCTCGTTCGCATCGAGGCCAACATCAGGGATGCCTTTATACATAAACAATTCCTTCTTTCAGTATTTCTTGACCTAGAGAAGGCATACGATACGACATGGCGTTTTGGTATCCTTCGCGACCTTTCTTCAATGGGTGTCCGTGGCAACATGTTGAACACAATCGAAAGCTATCTCTCTGACCGCACGTTTCGTGTAAGAGTGGGCAACAGATTTGTCTAGAACATTCACCCAAGAGACCGGTGTGCCACAGGGAGGCGTGCTTAGTTGCACGCTCTTTGTCGTAAAAATGAATTCACTTCACACAGTCATTCCACGCACCATGTTTTACTCTGTATACGTCGACGATGTGCAGATAGGTTTTAAATCCTGCAATCTTGCTATCTGCGAACGCCAGGTCCAGCTTGGCTTAAACAAGTTATGTAGATGGGCGGATGAAAATGGGTTTAAAGTGAACACGCAGAAAAGTACTTGCATGCTTTTCTCCAAGAAGAGAGGCGCAACGCCAATCCCTAGTATTTTTATTAATGGAGATGAACTCACTGTCAGCAGTGAACATAAATTCTTAGGAATCATCTTGGATTCAAAACTAACGTTTATACCCCACATCAAATACCTCAGGACGAAATGCATGAAAACAATGAACCTCCTTAAGCTTCTGTCCCACACCACATGGGGTAGCGACAGGAAGTGCCTATTGGACCTGTACAAAAGTCTTGTGCGTACACGTTTAGACTATGGTGCCGTTGTGTACCACTCTGCCGCACCGTGCGCGTTGAAGATGCTAGATCCGATTCATCATTTAGGTATCCGCCTGGCCACGGGTGCTTTCAGGACAAGTCCTATACAAAGCCTATACGCAGAATCAAACGAGTGGTCACTTACCTTGCAGAGGTCATACTCTAGCTTTGCATATTTTCTGAAGGTACACGCAAACCCTGAACATCCGTGTTACGCTACCATAAATGATATGACTTGCACCACACTGTTTCGTAACCGACCTACAGCAAAGGAGCCCTTCTCACTGCGTGTGAGGAAGCTCAGTGATGAAATGGTGTCCCACTTTTAGAACCTCATCTAAAAGCCCCAGCAAAGCTCTTACCACCATGGCAGTGGCAGCTCATTAAATGTGATACGTCGTTTCTTCATGTTACAAAGCACGCTCCAGAGGCACACATTCGAATGCACTTCCTCGAACTGCAGCTAAAGTACTCATGCCCGGAATTTTATACTGACGCATCGAAGTCCCATGCAGGCGTGTCTTATGCAGCCGTTGGTCCGTCTTTCTCAGAATCTGATGTCTTGCACCCGGAAACAAGTATCTTTTCCGCGGAGGCATACGCAGTAATAGCGGCTGTTAAATGCATCAGGAAAACCAATCTACCCAATGCTATCATATTCACTGACTCTTTGAGTGTAGTAAAGTCCTTAATGTCACTCCGCAAACACAATAACCCTGTACTCAACGATCTTTATTCACTTCTGTGCACTGCATACTTATCTAACCAGCTTATTGTTATCTGCTGGGTGCCTGGCCACAGAGGCATCGAAGGGAACATGCTAGCAGACCAGATGGCCACATCTCTTACAGCGAAAGCTAGCAACACTTTCATATCTGTCCCTGTGACAGACTTGAAGCCTTTTCTCCGCAGAAAAATTAGGACATACTGGCAGCAAATGTGGGACACTGAAACGTCGAATAAGCTGCATTTAATTAAACCTCAGTTGGGTAATTGGCGACCAACAACAAAAATACGGCGAACTGAAGTAATTCTTTGTCGACTTAGGATAGGCCATACCTACGGGACCCACTCTTATTTGCTGTCTGGTGCTGAACCTCCCATCTGCGTTAAATGCGGAGAGACGCTGACCGTCCTACATGTCCTGGTAGAGTGCCGCGAATCAGAAGCTGAAAGAAAAAAGCACTTTCCTCTAGCTTACAAACAGAACGTTCCTCTTCATCCAGCAATGTTCCTTCATGTGGACTCATTTTTTAACAGCAAATCACTTTTAAACTACTTACATGATGTTGATTCATTACAAGTTCTACGCCAGATAAATTCGTAGCATGACCTCTCAACAGAGGCTACTGCTGCGATACTAGCATTTGTATGGCACGTGCCTCCAAAACCTTGCACGCAAGGTTCCTGATGAGGCAGCAGTGCCACTGGCACTTACAAATTTTAGAAAATCATTCTTTCAAAACATGTTTTACGTCTCACAGGACACTTTAAAGCCATTGTCATAATTTTAATACATTTATGTTTTACGCACTGTACAGCGACTCTGCGTTTAGGCCTATATACAGCCGCGTTGATACGTTTCCACTTCACTGTTCAATGAAATATCCATAATCACTTGCATGGCGCTCTTTGGCCAGACCTGGCCCTTGCGCCACGAAACATCACATATCATCATCATAAGTAGAAGGAACGCATCCTGGCAAGATAAACCCGTGCGAAATCCTATCATGGAGTCCGGGAACTAGCTCGGCTTTTTCAGGCATCACTACAATCTGCTATGGATCACCCTTTCATAGAGCTTACCCAGGCAGGACGTGAGCGATACCGGCCAGAGTGTATCGATCGAGGGATTCTTTTGTAGCGTTAGCTACACTGGCCTAGCCAAGCCCGTTTCGCGTGGCACATCAAGAGCCGTGCTGCGCATGCGCAAGGATCAGTGATGTCACACGGCTTGCGCACCGGAGCCACCGAGCCAGCACCTCTCGCGCACTCCGCCACCGCCGCGCGCGACTCACCGCCGCCGCTCTGCGCATTCCAGAGGAGTGACGTCGTAGCCGTGGTAGACGCACTGACGCCGGCGCGCGCTCGCTGTGCAGTCGCCGTCTGACACTGCGCTGGAGCCGCTGCGCTTCTGACTGGCGTTTGTGTATGTCATTGGAGCAGCAGTAAGCATGACAATCAAGCTAATCCTTGACAATCTAGACAACCAGGAAAGCTAAGAATAATCAGCTGAACCTTTGCTAACGCTACGTATATCCTGGCATAGCCGAGCTAAGCCACTGCAACATTTTTTTGGTTTGGGGATCATGATTATTTTAGCCAATTCCCACGCTTGGGGTAAGTCTCCCTTGGCCCAGCACTCGCTATTAAAAAACCACCGAAGATTTTTGTTAAAGTAAGCAAATAACGTGTGAAACTTTTGTGGCTGTACTTTGGGTTTTGATAAGTGCCACATCCTTAGACGACATAAAGGCAGAAGAAGGCACGAAATTGTTGAAGAGAGAGAAATAACTTTATTGTGTCCAAAATGTGGTTAGAGGAGGGGGTAATGACTAGAAGCCTCCCCCGTCCCTTCTTTAGACGGCGGCCGGCAGCCCCTGAGCCGCGGCGGCGTCTTCAGCCATTTGGACTTGCTTGTACATCCGGGTCTGAGCTGAGCAGCATAGCCTCCCATTGCTCCTCATTTCTTTGTATTAAACTTGGTTGTTGTGGTTTTGAACAGTTAGTGTTGTGATATTGTTTCTTTGGGCATGCCCAGATTATGTGTTGAAGATCTGCTCGGTTGTTACAATGCTTACTTATGTCCGTGTATACGTCTGGGTGATAGTAAGTGACGGCAATGGGGTTGGGGAATGTGTTGGTTTGTATTAGCCGCCAAGCCACCGATTGCCACTTGTTTAACGAGCAATGTGCTGCCGGATATCTAGCCCTGGCTAGTCTGTAATAATCTATGATTTCCCTAAAGGAAACCAGCCTATCTCTGCCCGACCGGCGGATTGCGAATGCGTTCGTGTTGGTGACGTCGTCTCGCTCTGCGAAACCTCGAGCCGCGTCATGCGCATTCACGTTGCCTGGCAGGCCAGAGTGGGCTGGTGCCCAGATGATTTCTATTCCCCTAACTCGGTCTCCGTGGAAACCAGCCTGGATGATTTTTTGCGCCTTTGTCCAGATGCTTCCTTTAGCGTTTTTTAATATGACGGTGTTGGAATCGCTTATTATAATTTTATATTTGGGAGAAGATGTCATTGCTAGTGCAATGGCGACCTCTTCTCCTGCCTCTGGAGTTGTTGTTAGGACTGTGCCTGACGCAATTGCGTGTATTTGATTATTGACTATTGCCACTGCCATGGCATCTTGATGTTCGTAGTCGGCTGCGTCTAGATAGAGCACATCTTTAGAATTTTCAAACCTTCTTGCTAATGCTTTGGCTCTTTCTTTTCTTCGTCCTTCGTTGTGCGAAGGATGCATGTGTTTGGGTAATGGTTGAAGCATACGGGATTCACAAGAGGGGCCCCTCTTGCATAAGTGCACCATCACTCAGTTTATTTCATAAAGAGTTAAATTATCTCGACAGTTTTGTCATCTGATGAAGTGACTTCGCTGTGCGCTCGGGTTGTTACGTTAGGTTTTGGCGTCACAGTGAACTAATTTTAAACTCTTCGCGCATCTTCTTTCAGTATATATGGGATTTAATATAAACTTGTTGTTAGTCTGCGCCCGTGTGCTGCCTCTCACTTCCAGTCGTGCAGTGCTTTTTCAAAAATTTCAACTTAGGTGAAAACGAAGTCCGCTCGTCAGTCGTAAAAATGCTGACAAGTGTTGTTTCAGTTCTTCTTCATCGCCGGACTATCTAATCATTTAGGACCATCGCGAATATTGATCTTCACAACCAAGATGCAGATGTGCGGTGTACGCTGTGGCCACTTTTTTTTAAGTTGCGGCTAGCATGCGGGCGTCGTTCTTGCAAAACACGATTGAGAGCGCGCCATCCAGTCGCGCTAGTCACGTCATTTCTTATACTTCGCGGGCTGTCTTCAAAGCCCGGAAAAATTATCCACGTAAACGATATCTACAAGCAAACAGCCTCATTGAGTTTCCGAGCACGCTCCAGAAATATTCAAATACAATATGTTAGCTCAAACGAATAATTAATTTGTATGAATAAATGAAACTTATTAGCTTACTAAACGCGCTTAAACAATAATCTGAGTAACTGAAGACGACTTGCAAAATATTGCCGTTCTTCTCGTTCGTCTAAGGCGTACCAAACCGTTCTGTTTTTAAAGCTTGGTTCTACTTACCTGACACACACGGTATGTACATCCGCTTGTCTTATGCGTTTCGTACCTTAAGGTGAAAGATAAATAAAATAATGGACAGTAGGCGACTGCTGCAAGCTAAAAGCACAAAACTGCATTGTTCCCTTATTTATGAAAGGTTAAAGGAATAACTTGAATTGCATGAAGTAGGTGTTTTCAATGACACCATTGTTATACGATGTCTTTCTAAAATAAAATGGTACTGCCTTTTTTTCTAGACCCCCAATTTTCATTCTGAAGCCATTATTGCACCAGTATTATTTCATTCTCTCTGTAAGGTCGTTCCATATATTTAACATCATTTGCCCCCTGTTATGCACCCTAACAGTGTCATAAAAATATAATCCCTCATGGGCAAGCTATTGAGCATTAGTGACACTGCTGTTGCTATTTCAGATAAACCTCTTTGAAAAACCAGTACCTAGTGTACTTGAACGTCTTCAATGCTTCATTCCACGCAGCTTTGGTTTGCACTACTGCTTCAACGTTTCTGGTCGCTTCTGGAAATTTACATCTAGAGAAGCAGACACCGAAAGCAAGCAGTTCCCGGAAGGAATCGGCTTGGCGAATTTCTCGGGAGAGTTCCACACTCGACTGCCGGCAGCAGGCGCATATACACTACAGGTTTGTATTTTATTATCTGTCTAAAACTCAAAGACTGCTGCAAGCAATAGCAGATGCGGGGGCTTAATAATATTCAAACATTTCTTTTGCACATTGACTTCTTTCGTCCTCATAAGATAAACTGAAACAGAATAACGACTGCGGCTGCACGTAGAGCGGAACTTTCGCACCGTAAATTATGTCAGAAAAGTACTGGCTGCTATAGACTGTAGGAGAGTTTCGCGAGATAGCGACTCGTTGAAATAGCGAAGTAGAGGGTTACTGAGCAAACTTTTCCCTGTAGTACAACAGGAATATCCTTATTGTCAAATTTGGAGATATATTTTTCAATTAACGCACGAACATACCTGGAACTATACGAGATATTTAATATAGGATTGAGCGAAGGAATCTAGATGGGAGGACTGCATTTTTGGGCAGTTAAGCTTTTCAACAGTAGGTGCCATTGCACTGATGTTTAATATGTCTCAGGCCGAGTGCCGTACTCTTGAGAACCAGCCTTTGTCATGATCACATTACTTCAAGGTAATATTTCTAAGTTGTTATTGGTGCACAAGTTGCTACAGAAGTGAATACAGAGTAAAATAACATTATCAGGTCCTTTAGTTGAGGAATGCGAGGCAATAAAAATAGAAAATCCAAGCACGTGCCCGCTACGCTAGTCGGACACACTGACGAGGAGATGATGCCTGTCAGATGAAGGCAGATACTCCTCTTAATACATAGATGAGAGAAAAAAAAGCGTCAAACAAGGAATAGGGAAAAGAATATAGACACAGCTGTTCAAAAATTCACATACACCAAGCAAAAAAATATTTTCTGGCAGTTCACAAGTGCTGGAGTGTTCTTGTTGACGTAGACCGAGACGGCCCTCGTTGTTTGAAAGCACGGCGCACACAATCATGCACAGAAGAACCACAGGAACGCAATTATATGCGTGAATACGGGACACACGTACATATAAAAATGTTGAAAGATTGAATCACTTCGGCTAAACTAGCGTCTTGATCTATGTTACAGAATTAAAATTTGGTAACTTAAGATATTCGCTATTGTTCATGAAACTGCACTTATGAGCGTGCTGCACTGTCTGGCGTGTGTTCAGATGGTCAAGCACCCAGGATTTTATCTAGTGGTATTGGCATCCTATCCAGGGCATGTATTTTCGCAAAAAGGCTTATTAAGTTGAGCATATTCATTTTTGCAGTGTGATAGCAGGTAATTTACACATTCTTCAGACTCCTCGCAAGAAGACAGTGCACTGTCGGTTTTTCTTATCTTGTACAAAAAGCATTTATCATAGGCAGTGCCAGTCCAAAGTCTGTGAATTGTTTCGACTGAGCGGCTTGTTTTCGTCGACACGTTCGAGTCTCTCATATATTCTGGACCTTGTCGCAGCATTTATAAACCAAGTTCCTTTGGACATTTTGCCACAAAATTAAAAAAAGACAACGCACATGAACCTCCGCTAGGGTTATTTGCTAGTAGTGCTCCATTTTGTGAGCTTCGCGCGTCCTGTCATATGCAGTGACGTTCCCTGTGATTTCGCAATGACTTCGTATGCTTTTGAAGTGCCGCCACATTTGTATCACTAAAGAACAAATCGTAGATCTTCATAACATCTGCAATTTGTTCTTTACTGATACAATTGTTGGGGCTTTTCAGGACCGAAAGCTGAATCTGCAAGTGTTGAATGGTTAACGCGTATATCTGCTTTCACGGCAAGCTCGTACATTTGGTAATTTCCTGTTAACCTCGAAACTAATGCTATACGGCAGGACATAAATATGCTGCACCATAGAAGTATTGCTGTCCTATATTAAGTGCACTTCGTTTCATCCGAAAACATTTTGTCAGTTTCAGAAGGATGCTCACATACGCGTCAAACTAATGGTAGGTTATCAATAAAAAACAATAGTTGCAATCTTTATAATAATACTGCAAAATAGGGGTATCTTATGTATGGGTTGCCGTTATTCACTATTTTAGTAATGGCTGCTGCCATTAACACCTCAAAGCATTTGTCTTTACGATGAGATACTTTTATTCAGCAATAATGACGATGGCTTAAAAAAACGATAGAGGTTCTGAATCTACGGAGCCTAAGGACGCCATGTTTATGAAATATTATGTAGCGTATACTAAACTAGTTTTAGTAGCTTACGAAAGGTATAAGAGTCCGAGATTGGTGGTAGGCCTGCTCAAGCATGTGTAAGATAACGCTTCTCAAATCAACAAGTCATAAAGGGCCGAGAGGGCCGACATCATAAGCAGATAAAGTTATGCTAATACAAAAATGGATCGGAGTGCGTATGACAGTTGTTCCCTACTCATGAGAGAGAGTTTACTTGTATCTCTGAAAGTAATACGATGAAATCAGTTCACTTTACAGCTAATATTTATTAATGTGAGAATTTGCATGATAGTAACGTCACCTAAGAAAAGCTAGGGACCGAGCGATGAGCGGGGAAACAAAATATTATAGGTTTTACTTTAGGAGGCAAGATGGCAGCAGTTTGGAATAGTGAGAGAGCAGGTGCGCGGGTATTCTACTTACGACGGAGAGTCGAGGGGACCTGGGCAGGTCACGTGTTGAGACCTGCCCTATAGGCACTGTTCTGTAAGAGTACCAGAATGCCTACTAAGCTTTGTGAATGACGACAGACGATGACACGGTGCGTTGAGATTCGGAAATCTGCAGTATCTACTTGACTGAAGAAACATTTGGGTGACTGCGATAACACATGTATACATACATACATACATACATACATACATACATACATACATACATACATACATACATACATACATACATACATACATACATACATACATACATACATACATACATACATACATACATACATACATACATACATACATACATACATACATACATACATACATACATACATACATACATACATACATACATACATACATACATACATACATACATACATACATACATACATACATACAACATTGTCACGCAGCACGGCGCAGCCAAAGGAAGAAGAAGTAGAAGTGTGCGCGAGGAGCTGGCCGCTGCCTGTTCGGCTTGGATGACCGTCCTGTCCCTTGCGCTACGCGAACTACCCATCATTTTGTAAATAAATCCATCTCATCCGTTACAATACGTACATACATGCGTGCATTTATTTTGCTTCTCAGATTACATCGAAAGCTGTGGAAGGTTAGGCTAAAGGCTTATAGCGTTTTGAAAACGATATACGTAACAATGGGCGCTATAACGTAATATGATTCCGAACTGTTTTGATTTGAAACTCCCGCCGTCAAATTTACGTAACCACTGACGCAAGCATCGGGCGGTGACCCACAGCGTTGTCTGAACAACCCAATTAAACACTCTCCTCGTCAAACACTCAGGTAAAACACTCAGCGGTTTTTCTTATCTAATTGGCTGACAATTAAGAGGTGAGGAGCATGCTCTAGTGGAGAGGGTTTCGATCTGGCCGAGCCAGCACAGTGAACAATAGATAACCGCATGAAGAGGGTGGTGCTGGCTTCTCGGATTGGTCCACTTCGCCTTAGTCAGCTTGCGGTGGCTGGTCGAAAATCGCGTCGGCGTGCAACGGAAGGATAAGAATGCCGCTAAAACGGATCCTCAGCAAGGAATAGCTGGCATAACGATGTCGTATGCATGCCGAAAGGGCTCGATAACGTCTTACTGCCACGCAAAAAGGCTTATCATGCGCAAATAAATGCATGCTACCGGCAGGTCCTAGTAGCAAGGGCTTCAGCGATCGGCGGGCAGCCATCTTCTATTCCTTTCGGAACGGGGCAGTCTGTGGCTATTCAGAATTTTTTTCACTTTTGTACGGCGTATTAATGCATTTTTTCGCGAACACTTTGACGTGGTGAGTTTTCGCGGTTTTGTGAGGTCGCGTGCAAACAGGCGAAGTGGGCGTAGCCAGAAAACATTGGACCAATAGCAGAGGGCTAATGGTGAGAAGCCGGTGAATCAGGAATTAATTATTTTACTTTTGTGCGGTTTAATCACGCATAATCAGTGTGTACACGTTATATCAGATTTTCGTGACGTCGCGTGACAGACAGGTGAAGTTGCAGTGGCCCGAAAATGCTTTGACCAATCGTGGAGCCTGATTGCAGAAACTGGAATGAAAACAGTTTGGGATCTTTTTACGTTATAACGCCCAATATCTACAAATATGGATAGAAAAGCCCTTCCTCTTGCTGGGAACATAAATCAGGCTAATGAAGACAATAATATTTCGACACTCAATCCCTTTATAAAAGTCAGATGGGCTTCCCCTTTTGCATAAGTAGCCGAGAGGACATGTTAAACCAGGCACCCGGACGGTGCACAGCCAAGGAGTGCTTTGGAAACGCAATGTTGAAAGAGAAGTAACAGGTTTTTCCAGTAATTAGCGAACTTGAAATATATATTTGTTCGTGATACCTTATCTCGCTGTAAAGATATTAGGCACAAGCATATCTGAAACAAATAATTTCGATCGTAAAGCAACCACGTTTCATGATTTCGAAGAACCGTTGTCCGCTTTGTCCACTCTTACTTTCGTGTGGATTTTACACAGAAGCTGCTATTAGGGCCAGACGCTGTTAAGAGCATCGACTTCAAATATCAACCGAATTTTTTGGAGAAGACCATTAGAAGTAACGCAATTTAATTTAGTGAGAATGTTGGCAATGTCAAGGTTAATGCACGCAAAAATTAGGAAGTTTGTGGTATAATTAGCAACAGTGTGAAAAAAATTTATTTTCCATTTTATCGGCGGCTTAGTAAGGTTTCAAGACAGTGTCATTCTTGTTGTGCTGGGGTAACAAAATTAAGCTTATTAGAAATAAATTTTGTCATAGGGAGAGCGTGTTTCGAGAATTTCAAAAATAATCAGTTTTGTTATAAGGGCGAGGCAATGAATGCGATAGCAACATGTTAGAATATTACACGAAGTGTAAGACTCGTAGCTGTAGGGGCAGTACGAATTGAAGTAAACGTAAGCTGACTAGGGAAATGCGAGCTGTTGTGCTAGAGAGGGATTATGTTTGAATGCTTCCATCGGACAACGTCATTTATCTTTAATATTTAAAGCCTATGTCTTTTTTAGCGACTTTACCACCACTTCTTTGTATAGGGCATCTTTCAAGCCTCTTTCCTGGGCCAATCCCGGAGGTAGTGCAGCACCACGGAAATAAAATTACATAATTGCCCGGTTTGAGATCTGTTACTGTTTCTCACTTTTAATATTAAGTCTGAAAAGACTTAAGATAAAAGGCATGCGTTGTCGGTGTTTTGTTTCATGACACTTTTTTGTGGGCTGCCATTCTAAAAATTTTCGGAGAATAAATTTTGTCAAGAATGTAAGACCTCGTATGAACTACTTTAAGATAGAATGGTGTGGCAATATACCCCGCACATACCGCAGGTCATATAGCATCGTATGGAATATCGCATACACATACCTAAATATATACGAAGCCTCACGGCAACGCCGACGGCAAAAATTCTTCTGGAGTGTCCATATAATTTTTATCACATTAAAAACATTGTCGTTATAAGGACGCCACAAATAATAATGTGTACGCGAGAAGATTCAAGAGGCACTGAAAAGTGCCTAGAGATGACATTTGCTAGGAGTAATTCCGTTAAACTTTTGTAAAAGTTTCAGGTGCATTTAATCTCACAAAAGAATATTTCCAAAATGATGTCGAATGTTTTAAAATGCTCCCTTGAACCATGAAATAGATTATGAAAATTGTTGCTCCGAGAAGACGCTCTTGCTTCAAGCTTTGAACACATAAAGCAGTGACTCTTCGCTTAGATTCTCTTTTCTGGTTGGTGCTGGTACGCTTCAAGATCTGCCTATTATGAAATTCATAAGAAGAAAAGTGTTCAGCTGAAAAATATAAATTGTAAGTGCTCACGGCGTTCAACAACCCCCGCGCTGGCGCTATATCTGTGACTTTGTGCGGCACGCGATGACACTGAAGGTGGCGAATAAGAAGTAGGAGGAGAAAGAAGTGACATTTATTAGTCACAAAGGAACTAAGACCCCATCCGGGCCTCATTAATATGCTCAGATGTCCTAGCCTAGGACATTCCTCATGTTCTGCAACCGAAGCGGCCAGGACAATTTTTGAAACGTTCCCGGAGGAGCGGTGCTCTCATTCCGGCTTCCGGGACGCTTGTCTGCGGTAACCTTGAAAGTAATATGTTTTGTAAGTTGTATTGGTGGGTGTGCTAGCAGCTAAGAAGTTCCACAGTTCACAAAAAATGCCTCTTTTCTGAGAAAGCGATTAGAAGATAAACAAGGCCTGCTCCGGCCGCCATGGTCTTTTTGTCAGGAAGGTTTCTTCGCTAAGATTTTGGCTGTGATTCTTTAAATCCTCACAAAGAGGTAAGTGATTCTATACTAAAACGCTTCAGTTTCTCCGTTGCCTATTTTTACAGAGCTTTCGTCTTGAATTCCCTATTTCATTGTATTTCGACTTCCTCCAGAAGGAACGAAAATGCAACGTGGCTTATGTTAAGCTACACAAAACAAAAACAGCAGCCATCACGTCCCTTTGCGCTGTCAAAGCTTTTTTTAAAACGATTCCAGAGGCCACATATATAATACACCGAAGATTTTTCAGATCAGTGTCGGATCCTATACTATAGAAACAGAAACCTAAAGCAATTTGTGGATAAACAATGTTTGCTTTTTTTGACAAAAACGCCATTTCTCCCACGATCTTCAAAATAATAATGCGCCGGTAATCCGCAGTGGCTGTTTTTCTTTGAGAAATTGTCACAGCTTGGTATTGTGGCTTGGGGTAAATGCTCCGAATCTGATTCCGCTGACATGTGCGAAGCACATGAGATGACGTTAAGACAGGTCAATGGTTTAGTGCAATGTTGATTTCTCAGAAGGGGTTCAAAAGTACAAAAGAAATCTGTCGGTTACCGAAAATAACTCAAAATGGGGGGATTTCATTCGACTCCACATAACGATTTCAGTGAGATCAAAAGCGTTACCCCCATTGACACTCCTATTGCCACAAGAACTAAGTATCCAGAAATTGGTGATGTGTTGGGTAAACAAAACTGCTCTCTGCAGGACAAACACGCACACTGATTTCGACTCATAGGCAACAGCTTGCAGTAATGGTAATCTCAGCTTACGTCAAATCACTGTTTTTCTAACGTAATTGCTTTCTGTTTCCGCAACAACAAGCACCGCCGTGAAGGTTCTTGCGCGCTATGTGGAGGAAACAGCTTCAGCTATATACGAAAAGTGCATTATGCCACGCTGGTGTTGTTTTAATCTTTTCTCCGCCATCGACTTTAACGAATTATCGGTATTATAATGACACCATCACTGCGCCCTAACAATACGTCCGACAAGTGTTTTTAAAGGTCGGGGCGTTTTGAGAGTGTGTTATTCATCGCTGTGCTCACGCAATTTTGACAGGGTTGCAGGTGAAAGCATTTTCATTTTATTTTAATTGTAAGACGTGTTCAAAAAAAAAAAACCTCAGACAATGAAATCTTAAAGTATGGAGCAACGCCTTGACGACGTCAAAAAAAGCTACAGCTATTAGCGTGGCCTGCTTCCGCTGCAGGCATTATGCGGTAATGGCGAGTCGTGTTTGCGAAATAATGTATCGTTTATTCGTATTTACCTTGATATTGTGATACTCTGCAGCCTTGTAGAGATATTTTCGGATATGTCGCGTTAGTGACAACAACGACCATATAAAACAGTTAGCCAGAGGATTCAGGGACTGCACTGCCTGCCTTTGTCGAATGACACCACTGAATGAATGCGCTCGTTGTCGATCAACGAGCATTACTTCGCTAAATTCCACTAGCTGGAACACAGGAAACAGCACGCTATGATTATTCGTTATGCAATATCTGTACAAACCAACTACTTGGATACGGCTACTGAGATACGTTATCCTAAATTCGTACGATTTCAACGACCACACTTCTCTGTCAGTCGGGACGTTCCATATTTATATGTAATTTTTGATGTATCAGCGGTCTTTACAGCCTGCTGTGAAAGAAGTGTGTAATTAGATAATTTAAACAAAGCTGGGGCTATATATCTCGCGCAAAGAAACTCAAGCATCCTGTAATCGCTCAAGTTTCGCGAACGATGTCCACGGAGTGTCAAGCTCGATCTGGTCAAGCAAAACGTGATTGTACCGCTACTACTCGCTGGGATCCTTCCTGATGGCTCCAGGAAAAAAAAAAAAAAAAAAAACGTCAGACACTGGCACCAACCTCCGGTTGCGTCATTGAGGACTATATGGCAAGGCAACATTGTACACTATTTGTGTGCGAGGTAACGAAAAATGACTTCTGGCGGCGTTAGCGCAAGAAAAACACGAATGCAATGATATGTAGCGTTCGTAGAGAAAGCATTGCTACCTGCGGACCATTTCCCGTGTTCTCGGCGGGGGAGTTATTACGAAAGCGAGCGTCCCGTACCCCTGAAGGACGTTTATGTATTATTATTGTCCACATATACGAGGTCTGGCCTGCGCAAATTTGATTTCGCTTGAGCAGCTGCCTTTGTTGGAAAGCTAGTTTCGCCCAACGTAAGTCCCGTCGCGCAGACGTCTGGAAACAATATTCATAGATAAGCAGTCGGTTTCCTCTGGTCTTTCATGCTTGACACGCTTGTTATTCCTTAAACCAGACTTCTGCGATATTCGGCAACGAAACTCTTGCGAAAAGCAGCGCCTTGCATTTAAAATAATCTGCACAGCCTAGCGTCGGTTTCAAGACGTCTTTATACAAGACACTTGCGCAAACTATTAAAATTAGCGTTGGAGCTGTTTAATCATAAAGAAGATTTAAATTTTTTACATCCTGCGAATCTTGGAGCAGTCATGACAGTTTTTATTTTTCTATTCGATAATATTTACACCAACTAGGCATATTGATAGCAATAGCAGTTGTTAGTGCAATAGGCCGACGGAAACCTTAGAGTTCATATACATTCTGTAATGTATTATATCATGACTTCGCGCTCACCCGGTGACAAAATATTACGTGCCATGAAATCTGAGAAAAAGCCGAATATCTCCGCAGCCTCACAACGTAGCCTGGTATTTGCGTTTCGAGCCTCGATTAGAATATGCTAGCAACATTGTCGTATACAGTTTTACTGGCTTCTGCTACAGGCTGGTCGGGAATTGAACGTTTTCTCTGATTCCGTGGTCTGTAAACTTTTGTCGCCGGGTGTATCATTTATAGAACAACATTTAAAAGCAATGAAGATTAAAGTGGGTCGGACTTTCTGTCTAGTGCGGTCGTTTTACGTCACAGGACTGAAGCGTAATCCCTTTGGTTAGGTGCGTGGCAGTATTTATACAGACGGATACAAAGTGATAATTACCATGCCTGAAGCAGTGAAGTTGGAATAGTAAAGATGGCTGGAGAATTCATGGTGGAAACTCAGGGAGCGCATAAAGTAACAATACTCATCTTTTTATGGTAATAATGCTTTTTTAGCGTCGATGGTTTGTTCACCTGAAACACGAACCTCGAAAGCTGCTAATAAGCCACGAACAGGCAAATATAATAGCTGTGGTTTGATTAGCCGCTATTTTTTTCTCAATCGAGATAATCTTCATTCATACAAGAATCCTCCTGTCGTTCGGCCTTTGTCACGACCACAGATAACAGGCAGTGACGGCTGCAGTATGCGATTTCGCTTTGCAACTTGAGCAGCTGGTTCTGAAGGTGTAGGGCGTTTCTCACCACCATAATCGCGAGGCCGATGTGATCGAAAAAGCAGCTGCGCGTTTGCCTGTGTTCAGTGACGCTTTAATCCAATACTTTCTTTTTCTTTAACAGCTTTCGAAATGTGAACACTGCGAAGATGTGAACTTTGATGCCTCCTCATGTGATGTGTTTTTTTTTCTGCCATAATACTTATTTGGCGGACGCAGACTGCTGTTTGAAGGCACCTTCTTGTGTACCCCTGTTACTTTTGTAACATGTTTACATAAGCTCGTTCGCCCACGAACATATTTACAGCGCAAACGTGACGCGTCATAAAAAATGCGATACAATTAAAAAAAAATAGTGCGAATAGGTTGGCACATCGTGAACAGCGCGCACGCAGAGTTGCCGAGGCTTTCAATCTGACATTGTTTTAGGATATAGGTGTTAGTGAAACATCGATTTCGCATTCAAGTGGCGAGCTCACTCATCTGCTGTGCTCATAAAATACGTGTTTGTATTTGTGATGCATATTCATTGCTTCCCCATGATTGTCTGGCATGGGAGAAGCAATGCATCTTTTCAATCTATCTTCTTCATTTGTGAGCCTTTCACAAGACAGTGACCGCTTGCCTTTGTGGCGCTTCATGTTATGGTCAATCTGCGCGGTAAATACGCATGTATCTGACCTTTTCTTTTGCAGTCCACATTAGTATTAGCTTTCCCTGTTCAAATATTACACTTGACCGAAATAAAAAAAAATTACATTTATCTGTATTTCATCGCACTTTATCTTGAAGTTGCGATTGTTTTGGCTGCTTAGAAGCCAAAAACTGCGCACTCGAATCACTGTAAAATTCTATCAGTTTTTAAAACGAAGCTTTCGTTGCGGACCCTCCCAGGCTTTTCTGACCGTGGCTGCAGCTGCTGTTCTCTTGACGAGTAGCACGCGCTCCAAACAGCGCAACAGCTGCCATTTACTACCCTTACAGTGATATAATAACCAATGCCTAAGTGCTCTCATTGCAACAAATATACGTCACCAAGAGCACAATTCCCTTAACGAGGCAAACCTTTCTATGACTACTTTTCTAGGCTTTGGCGTGTGGCGCATCGTCCTTTTTTTTTTTGTCTTTCGCCTAGTAAAGTACACTTTACAGTTGACAGTAAAGTGAAGTTTACGCCCTACTTGGCACGCCGACCCTGCATACAGTATCGTATCAAAGAGGGCCGATCTCGCAGACAGTATTATGCGTGGTCACGTGGTCGTTGCGACTAGCCATTTTCACTAGCGGGCAGTCAATCGCTGTAATGTAAAACGCTGTGCAGAATATAATCAGTCAATGGCAATTATTTACCAGCTTCCCGAAAACTTCGCTTCTGAGATTGCAACGTGCGGATGAGACCTGCATATATTTTTTTTACTATTTGAATCTATTTTTTCATGAAAGTTTTCCAAAAATATTGGACTTCAACTCATATTCATATACTACATACTTATCAAAATTATGCAGAAAATGTTAAATAGATATGAAGGCAATCGGTTTCAGCAAATTCGACAAAAACGATATTTATAGAGAAAGAAGAGCTCGGTAGCTTGTAAGAGCACGGAATTTGGCGGCTTATGCAATACCACTCCTTACGTATACTACTGAGTAATTCTCTTCATTAAAGACTGCGCCTCAACTACGTCAGACCAAATTCCTCTAAATTGTGTATAGACGTGAAAAATATAAAGAGAACTATGCTATCTTTATACACAACAAATCAGCAGTACTGATGAGTGAATACTTATCTTTTACGGTAGTGATATGGCGCGCGACAGTGATTGAAGTTATTCAAGTAGAATAATAACCTTTTGCAAGTGTGCGATTATAAAAAAAATTCTCGGAGTCAAGAATAGAACAATGACGCGCTTTATATTTGTCACCATCCTAACAGCAACTCCTCGGTTTTTCGCAAAACCTGAGTCACCATGAATTTCCAAGGACTGTTGCTTAACTCTTAAATCTGTATCGTAAAGCACACTAAAACATGGTATTTCGGGATAAATAGACAGCAATACTAGTACGGCAGTTCAGTGCTGTATCTTCTTTCTTTCTGGGGTTTTACGTGCCAACATCGGTTCTGATTATGAGGCACACCGTAGTGGAGGGCTCCGGGTTAATTTTGACCACCTGGGGTTCTTTAACGTTCACTACTACGCAAGCACACGCGCGTTTTTGCATTTCGCCTCTATCGAGATGCAGGCGCCGCAGCCGGGATCCAATCCCGCAATCTCGTGCTCAGCAGCGCAACGCCTTAGCTGACTGAGCCGCTGCGGTGGGTTGTGCTGTACCTTAGAGGATCATACATGTCCCCGAATTACGCACTATCATGCAAAGAGGAAAGTGTAAATGCGAAATGAAGTAATAAAAAACGGGCCACAGATTTTGATTACTTGATAGTGCCTCAAGCCGAAAGTTTCTTTCTGTGAATTGTCGCGCCCCTAATAACGAAAGAAGGATAATGCAGCCGCAGAAATGACAATTTCATGTAAGGACCGTAGAAATTTATGATGTGGATTATAACTATCGTTTTGTATGTCTCAGCGTGTTAAACGTGCCGTCGACTATGACCCAGCTACTTATCATTTGGCGGGAAAACAGCGGGTTTCCTTTTCAGTCTCGTAAAGCCTTATTCCCTGAACTCCTAAATCCTTAGACAAAACTCCAGCGTCAGTGCGAAATGTCAGCAAAAGGTTCGTTTCCAGTTATAATGACCATTAAGCAACTACACGTAGGCATGGTAAATATAACCACGAGCATACCTACATTTGCTTGGATTGTTGAGCTCCGGTTTCATATTCCTGCCTATATAGGCTTCGCTGATACATTAAAAAGTAGAAAGCTTCCCAGGTTGGGTTTAAAAACTGTTCAGCCCTTCACAAAGTTTGAAAGGGTTAAGAAACTCATTCACACGTTGCAGCTTTCTGCTACTTTCAAATGCAAAAGCACTGTGGCTCGTGCTGACATTGTACCTTCGTACTTCTCACACGTGGATGCCAAATCTCGTTTCAGAAATATTTTCCCACCTTGACAATACAGTGCTATTACTATTCCACACGTTGCGAAATAATCTTTGTGGTTTTTCTTTTAGTCTTGCATTGAGGGCGTGGGACGTATCGTGACTTACCGCGTATATTATTGATTGTTTCTTCCAATTGTCAGTCAGGTAGCCCCACATAAACCATTCTAGGCTTAGATACGTAAACCTGTGACTTCAATATCGAAAGGGGCGAGTAGTTCCGATCCGGCTAAACACATCAGCTTACACCAGACAGCGCTTCGGACACTCAAGCTAAAGTTGTATTGTACTCTCCTGTTTGCATTTCTTGAGACAGCGCTTCAGTTCAATTTGTTTTCATTCTGTCTCATACGTCACAAAGACACCTACAGCAATATGCATAATTTGCAGTGTAGTTTTTCTCGTAGTCAGGGTATTCAGCTATTTTCATACTGACATTGAAATTTTCGATCTCCTTATTAGTTTATGTGCCTTGTAAATATTAAATTACTATTACATAATTGGACGTATGAGCTACTCTCTATCATTCACTCTTTTTTTTACTTCGTGCTTTTATTGACTTACGTCGAACATGAATCGCTAATACCGAATTTGTTTCGGCCTGTATATGTCAAAAGAAGATCGTTCTGTCAGACTGAAATATGAAGTGTTCCTGCCTAATGGAAACTGTTGTCTAGATAATGCACTATCAAACTACAGACGCTCAACTTTCAGAATAAATTTCTGCCTAAATCGCAGACCCTCATTTACTCGACAGAGGAAGGACTGGTGATTTTTTTTTACGTTGTTGCGTTTTTAAGACCAATCGCAGACCCTCATTTACTCGACAGAGGAAGGACTGGTGATTTTTTTTTTACGTTGTTGCGTTTTTAAGACCTTCTTAACTAGGAATTTTGAGACGCTCGCTTGACCACAGCGCATGTATAGGCCGCGTTTCAGTGGCAATAAAGTTTCAGTGGCAATAAAGAGTTCGTAGTCTGGTCTCTGCCGTCCTCGTCTGGTGGGATCTATCATGGTTATTATTTACACTCAGTTGCAAGCGCATTACAAGTAGTACGAGGACTTATTAGCCCGATTTCTAGCTCTATACATAAAACAGACGCATGAAGGTTGAGTGGCTGAGTCCAGAAACATATAAAACCTAATACTCTCGTGAGATAAATCATAATTAGAGACCGGAACTTTAGAAAAAATTCTCATTTTTTTCCTTACGTCCCTATGGTGCCTATTTACCATATGAACACAAACTACATGGGCCTAGAAACAGTTTAATGACTATTTTATTGTGCCTGGAAATGACTATTTTGATGTTGGTGCCTATATTGGATGTTCAGAGTCTAAAAATGCCTTTTTTGCGCGTTTTTACACAGCCTTCTTTCTCGTGGTTGTTCAGAAGCGCCAACACACAACACACTCAACATTGTGTGTGTTTCCGCTTCCAAACAACCATGAATCTATACCAACTCGCCCAATTATCCACTTTCCAGCCTTTTTATATATAATGGTATCACTCACTGGAGAACTTGGCTGAAGGCAGCCGATTAGTACCGATTAGTAGATTCGCGTTTTTAGCCAACGCCATAAGAGAAAGTTGAATGCTCAGGCGTAAATCTGACCCTGCAATGGGAGGCTCATTTGGACATTCAGGTAAGTTTCGCTACCATCCCCTATAGAATAGTTACGGATGAAGTTAGTTCGAAATTTCAGTCGGTATAGGACATAAATCCCGGGAATTTGGTACAGAAAGAACTGTCAAAGGCTGTGCATCGGCGGACACTCCTGAATTTCCAGAAAGCGTTGCATCATCGAACTGATCCGAAGAACAAACGTATGCACCTAGCTTCGGGTGATCTTAAGAGTTCTTTTACTACATACAAACCAACACTCAGTAAAAAAGGCGCAAAACTAAGGTAGAAGATCTTCAGATAATGCTTGTTTGTCACTGCTATGACAACTTTGTCGAGATGTTAAGTCACAATAAATTTCAGATAAATCTTGTAACCACGTAACCTACTCCATTCCGTTTTATCGAGAAGGTAAAGTGAATTTCACAAAACAGGTGTTTATTGGGCAGAGTTAGTTCAAAAATTATGATTTTATCCTGAAGTGATCAGCGAAAGTACTAAATAATTGTGCCTATACATGGAGAAATTACTGTATTTGTCGCCTATATGTGCCTTTTATAGGCAGCTAAAAGAGCATTATTTATTGCGTTAACATGCGGTCACTAATCATAATGTCTGTAAATAAAATTTTTCACAACATTATCGAATAAAAGAAACAGAATACATCGCTTAAGAAAACTCACGATTCCAATTTTCGCCTTCAAATTTGAACCAACGAAGCACAACTTTTTTCCAACCAAAGCACTCTATTTCAATGCCTAAAATTTTTTGGACACCCTCACTCCATCGTACATAATATAAAACGACACGTGGTTTCACTATTGTTGTTGCTATTCACCACAATCACCAAGCATCTGCTGCGGCCAGACTCGGGACATGGCGTTCACCAACGGAACATCATGAAAACCATTCGTTATTCTCTTTCTTTTTGTTTTTCATTTATCACATCGTTCTTAATTGGTTGTCTTGCTGGTTTTTTCCCCCATGAGCTTTATTTAAATGCTCTTGCAGATGTTAGCTGCTGTTTTCAATCCACGGAAACAAGTTCTCATTGCACTGAGCATGGTAAATGCTGTCAACGTTTCACGTCATCCTCTCTCAGAAATAAATCTTCTATTACACAGAAGCTGGTCTTGATGAAGCATTCTGACTCGCACACTTAATAATTCTAACCAGCAGGTGTAATAATTATTCGTATCGCATATAATCGTACCTCACCGCTTACAAGAATGTGCATTTTCCTACCAGCAAAGTAATGCCACATTTGAAAGTTTGCGCTCCAACTTATGATGACCCTGCTTTGATGGTGGAGTTTTGCAATCCACCCTACGGGCTTGCAGGGGTGTTGTCTACATTCCGTTAGGGTCTCCTTCATTTGCCCGCGTAAACAAATTTACACGACGTCTGTACTGCGGAATGTGCCGTATTGTTTACGTATAGTACAACTTCACAGCATGCCCGCAACAGTTGCCACGACCAGTGGTAGCCGAGCGTGGCCAACTCGGCTTCTATCTCCCCAAAGCAGATTTGTCTACGTAAATGTGGGGAATCAAATAACGACCAATAATAATGTGATTATTGACAAACGACACACTGTTCGATCGCGCGTAATGTACTCACGATTACAAAGAAATGGCGAGCGACCTGCTTCGCAAGCCGTTATTTTGGTTTTGACGTCCCGCAATACGGCAGCCGCCACCGTTGGTTGGTTGACCGGCTGTGAATCCCGCAGTGATTGTTTTGGCGTTAACATCCGGTGGCAAGAAAACCCACGTGACGATGTGATGACGTCACGTTGCCGGCGCAGGACCTACCGCGGCTCGCACTGCGAGATCCCATGTTGAACAGCCAACGCGTCGGACGGCCCACACCGAGGAACTTTACTTGGCCCAACTCGAAAATTGAGTTGACCCACTCCAAAGCCACCTGGCCCCCTCCCTAAATTTACTTGGCCCGACTGGAAAACTTATTTTGCCCAATTTCAACATTGAACCAACCGTGCCCACTCCCAAATTGACTTGACCTACGCCTAAAATTTAGGTGGTCCATATCCAAAATTGACCTTGCCCAATGTAAAAATTGAGTTGACCCACGTTCAAAACCGACCTGGCCTCTTCTTAAAATGGACTTGGTCCACCGTCACAATTTGGGTGGCCCACCCTCAAAACTGACTTTGCCCAATTCGAAAATTGAGTTGACCTATGCTCAACACCGATATGGCCCACTCCCAACATTGACTTGGCCCACCCCCCAAATTTACGGTGCTCAACCAAATCGACTTTGCCCGATTCGAGCCCATGATCAAGTGAAAATTACCTCGCGGAAGAGTCAGAATGCCTTCGCATTCAATGCACGTAAGGAGACTTAAGTGCCTGTGTAACATTTAATCTTCAATGACATGACACAAGCGTCGAAAACAATGGTTGTCCGTACTTACTACAGGAGGCAGGATCTAAGCGTGTAGTACTAACCGCAGATAAGTGCGCCACTTTGGTCCCCTTACTTACAACGCCCCTTAGGCACTGGAAGTATTTTGCCGGGATGCGTCACTTAGCGAAGTCCCCGTTGCAGAACTTGCCAGAGCCGTAAGCTGGAGGACTCCTTCGAGGCAAACTCACGTCCTGCCGAAGAAATCCCCGGAGAGACTGACCCCAGAGTCCTCTTTGGTCTGAGCCATCAGCGAGACAGACACATAGCCATTAGCGCCCTCGTTTGGTGGCAAAAGACACTTAGGCGTTCTTAACATCAGGAGGGCTTCAGATGTTCTACTCTATCCTAGCTCTTAAGGAAAGACTGCGTGTGGACACTTATTGGGCCTCTTATTTCTCAGAACAAAGACGTGCGGCAGGATAGCTTAGTGATAATCACGTTCCTTAGTAAAGGGAAGCTCGAGACATCTTGGTGCTCCGTCAAGATGAATAGTTGGTATGGTTACGCTTTGCTCGTTTATTCATTGAATTTTACTTTGGAACTAAGAAAGATTAGCATTGCCTCACTTGCTTTGCTACAATCATTCCTTGCCTCGCTCAGTGTGACGTGGGATTTTAGGACATTTTCCTGAGTTGTTCCGCTGCGCCATCAAGCAGTGCGACTCACAGAAAAAAAGTTAATTTCGAAGCTTGTGGTGACAGTAATTTAGGTCGTAGTGAACGTAATGGATCAATGTGGTGAATTTTAACAGACTCGTATCAGATTAGAAATAGTGATGCTTACGAGTACACAAAGCTAAATATTCGAGTTCTACTCTGCCAGAAACTACACGTTTGGCGTGGAGCAGTTTCAATCTGCACTTCTGATAAACTTTGCCACATTTACTTAAACACTACTACTAATCCATGTAGTATTCAGGCGCCGATTCTGAATCAAGGTATAAAGACTGCCCCCTCAACGTTACGTGACAACTCGATAAAAAATTCTACGTAATTCATTCACAAATGCTATATCATTGTGCTTTGAATAAAATTGTATCACATTCATGGAAATCCATAATTCTAACTTCAAGCCCATTGAAAAATAGCTTGCTGCAAAATAATTTTAGGAGTATACGCAGATGGTGCCTACAGTTCTATTACCGAGAACATTGTCTTTCTTTTAACCTTGATATTGTACATTTTTATAGAATAGCGGATGAGCGCTACTTCCTAGTCTCGATCAAGATTATGGTATATTTGCTCGTGTGCAAAATTAGCGCTGAATTAAACAGTGAAGGCTCGTAGTTAAAGCTTTACTTCAAGGGGGAATTCTAACTAAACTATGCTCCCAATTTATGCTCCCAATTTGGCAGAAATGTTGCCTGTTGTTCTTTATTCTGGAAGCTACCTTCAACCTTGTGCGTTTAGCGGAAATTAGTGAAGCAAGCGCCAAGAACAGATTGGTTCTGCTTATCTGCGTTTCCCTCGTTGTATTCCTATAATTTGTAGCCCGAAAACCTTGAAAACTTATCTAGGGAATTAGGCTGCCCTGGTGGCATGCGCGAATTATGTTTCCACTGTATGTTTCTTCAAGAGAATAATTTATTCGTTTTAGGTGGTGTGCGTATGCTCCAAAACAGCTGTTGTCGTCGCGGAAGATGGCTTTCCCTCTCGTACAGTGCTAGTTGGTGATCAGATACTATAGAACAATGCAATGTGTACAACTGCGTTTAGTTATATCTTATGCAAGATGTAATCTTATGAAAGATTTATATTTATGCAGTACACTTGTTCACAAGCTATATCGAAACGCAAAACTAAATCAAGTGGATGCAGTGTCTGACGTCGAAGCAGTCGCGGTGTCATGGTGTTTACGAAAATATGTCGACGATAATTCATTCTGCCACCACCAAACCCCATTGTCGAGGTCAGCAGCACACTTCGAAAGTACTGATAGTGTGGGCATCTGATGTCTGCGTCCTTAATTCTCTCTGATGAGAAGTACCCAGCCTGCAGACACATACACACCACAGGCTTCATCCTAATGAACTGCTCTACAACAAATGTCCCACAGAAATCGTCACTATCAGGGTCAGAACTTTTTCAGGGGACGATATCGAAGGCAGCAGAAATTACAGCAGTCTCTGTCGCATCACGCTTTATTGTTGACGAACCGGCGCACAAATAGTCAATTTAGTAAGACTCGATGGCGGCACAGCAGTGCGAGCCTTGCAGCACGCTCCGCATGTGACCCCACCCCCTTCCTCCCCGTTGGTGTTTTGAAATTGCACAGACCATACCCCAACTGACTGGGGCATGAAACTAACTCATATTGTAATGGCTTCCAAGTGACTGCAGCATTATCGGCAATGAACGTACAGATGAAGCTGCTTGTTTAACCCATGAATAAGACCGCTACCTAATAATCCCGCTTTCAAGGGCTGTTACTGGGGGAAACATCACATATTGGTTAACCAATGCGCTGCATCTGAATGGAATATACCGAACTTCAGCCGTACCACAGAATATTCGTTAGGTCGTATCTTATACCTTCGGTTTCATGAAGAGTTCCCTGAAGAAACACGACCCTTTTGTGTAGGCTATGGTTGGCCACCTGCCGATGCGGACGTGTTCCGCATAGGGATGACCGAAACCTCGGCCTGTCACAAACGTGCGACGGGAAACAGTATTTCGTGTTCTGTGCCAGTGCCCGTAGTACAGTGTACAAAGATAATCGCTCTTCGTCATGCACAACCAATTTAAAGATCTGCCTCCATCGGAAAAAGAGTCCTATGGTGTCGAGGGGGCTTATTGCATTAGTAGGCTATGCAAGCGCTATACCGAGCTTCTTGCGGTCAGCCGGCCTGTCTGAATGCCTCTAGTAGATACACCCTTCCTTGCTTTTCTCGTTTTCGATGCTAAGCTTTCTTAGCGAACCTTCCCTGACAGTGTCAATTCACTGCCACAAATATGCATCAACAAGCGAGTATTTCCTTCAATAAAGCGAATGTTTCCGTGACTTCTAACCCAGAGTTTCGCTTGTTTACCCTGTCGGTTTCTCGTGGAATAAAGTGGGAGGACCCTGGAGACAATGTCATAGCACAGTTTCCTGTGACTAAACAGCCTTAGGGAACGCGTACACGGAGGAAAAAGTACAAGACCAGGTACTCACTTTCGAATAAAATTTATTGGCACGTGCACACATATACATATAAAAGAATAGCACAATTAACATACAAAAATAGGATTAACAGCAAACATCAATAAAACAATAAAAAAAGCGAGCGACGAACGAAATAATATGCCGCAGCTAACCGCTACAGTGACCTCGCTCAACTTTCATTGCCTCTAGAGCAAAGGTGACCAATTCCGGAGGCAATGTAATCCACAGTCGCGCGAGTAGCGTGGTGTGTGTCTTCGCCCTTTGCCATCTCGTCGCTCAGACACGCGACTGCTGTGCTATACAACGCTGTGCAGAAGGTGAACAGATGTGTAGCATCTATTTACCGCTTCCTGAAAGCTTCGCTTCGAGTAGAAGCCGGATGTTGTACCTCTGTTGCACGCCACCACCAACAACCCCTAGTATAAGAGTGTGCAATACGGGCAAAATATTCAGGCAGTGCATGCTGCATCTTTCTCAAATAAAGCTCCGACATTAGCGCCACCCCATGCTTTTTAAAGAGCGTTTTCACAGCTCTATCATGGCGAATTCAAATCTCGTTAAAATGCAGCAACAGGCAGCACCAATACATACAAAAGTTATTACACATGAAGAGAGTGGTGTGGATCAGAGAACAAATAGGGATAGCCGATATTCTAGTTGACATTAAGCGGAAGAAATGGAGCTGGGCAAGCCATGTAATGCATAGGATGGATAACCGGTGGGCAACTAGAGTTACAGAATGGATACCAAGAGAAGGGAAGCGCAGTCGAGGACTGCAGAAAACTAGGTGGGGTGATGAAGTTAGGAAATTTGCAGGCGCAAGACAGGGGTAATTGGAGATCACAGTGAGAGGCCTTCGTCCTGCAATGGACATAAATATAGGCTCATGATGATGATGAAAGCTTCGCTTCACATAGCTTTCAATTATGCACTTTAGGTCTGTATATTTGTTTTCTTTTAATACAGCACTCTGGCCTTTTTCAAGCCCCTATTTCCTCCGCCCAGTACAGGGTAGCAAACCGGAGTCTCACCTGGTTAACCCCCATGCGTTTCGTTTCTTTCTGACCCTTTCCTTCTCTCTATTTTCGTCAATCTTCTTCGATAGTTTCTGCAATATTTCTTTTCTATTCATGCGCATCTACTTTTCTCTCCTGATCACCGTCTTCACTTTCTCTCTCTTCTGTTGCACGCCTTCCCCCTTACCCCAAGCCTATATTGCAGGCTAGACCAGTAGTTCAGGCCAAACTCTCAGTCTTTCTCTCATAAAAGTACGACTTTATATCTTGAATTTTGCATTGTAATTCTTACACCTACACTTACATGTTGCCAGTTAAGGCTGTCTACAGCAAAGTGTGATCCTTCTCCTCTTGAACGCCGCATAAATCTTGTGCTCCTTACAAAAAAATAAAAATTCTGCGGTTTTACGTACGAGAACCGCGGTACGATTATGAGGGGAGCCGTAATGGGGGACTTCGGATTATTTAGACGAACTGTTTTTTTTTTTTTTTTACCGTGCACTCAGTGCACGGTGGGCATGCAATTTTGTATTTCGCCCCCATCGAAATGCGGCCGCCGCGGCCACGATTGTTCTCGTGCCCCCGGGCTCAGCAGCGTATCGCCAAAGCCACTAAGCCACCACGGCGCGTAGGTTCTTAAATAACAATATATTATATAGTGAGCAAAATCAGGAGAATCGAAAATGTAACAAGCTCCACGGTTTGTAAAAAGACGCGAAGAATACCTATACAATGCATTAGGACACGCAGTAAGAACGCGGCCACTCTATCAAAACGATGCGTTTTGATGGGAGTTCCAGTTTTGCTACCGACGATTACGCTTTATGTCGCTTCTCGCATGTCAGTATGCACAACTATTTGTCGTCTTCTTCAGCTCACGACAGATACTCTCACATGTTGACGCTCGCTTGCCACGATCAACCTGGATAAATACTCTCGCACGACAACTGGTGAATGAATCTTTGTGTTCACGGTCGTAATATACGGTTACAATTCAATCTACACTTTATTCGTCATGAATACCTCGGCCTGTTCATGCTATTAGTAGCAAACGAACCATTGAGGAAATCGAGGCTTTTGCTAGAGATTGCCCGGGCGCTTCACGGCAGAATGCGTATTTAAAGATTACAAAAAAATTACGGGGGATACTTGGAACTTTCTAAGACTGTGAAGGCGAAAGCCTAGTTGGACAACCCCATGGACAGAACCCTTTGAAACTCGTTCCGCTCGCTCGCCATCGCCCGGAGCCTCCTGCTCGCCCCCTCGGTACCTTCACCTCTCAAGGCGGCTAGTCTTGCACGTGCAGCAGTGGCCTCTCTTTCCACCAATTCTGAATTCCCAGAACACCTGCGTCGCATTAGAGTCGCATCTTGCTCTCGTCAGGCCGCTGCCGCAGCTTCGTCTACAGCCGCTTTCTCCCGACAGCGCTTACGAGGAGCGGCATTTAGAGCTGCTCTAGCCTCTTCCCCCGAGGCGTACTTTCTCAGTCTTCCCCGCCCGCGACTAGGGCCTGGTACGTAATCACACATAGCGATGTGGAATGAAGCTCTGAGACCACGCGGTGACGTATACAAGGCGCGCTGCGAGCGTGCTGCCGTTGTTTCCAGAGCGTTCTACGGGCGCCGCCGCTGGCATTTCGCTCCGCCTCCCCAGCGCCGCTGTTGCTCTTTCCCTCCACGCTACTAATGCGCCACCGTTGCCCTATCCCTCAACTTTCCGACAATCCTCTGTAGCTCTTTCTCAGGACCCTCCTCCGCTTCTGCTGTTTCCCTTTCCCGGTGCACACTGTTTTACAGCGTAAGATGTTATGGGCTCATTCCAATAGCCGTTTCAGTTCGCAGTGGTGTCCGCTGCCGATGGCGTCGGCCGCCGTAACCGCTATTGCCGGAAATGCGAAAAAGTACCCGGTTCCCGCATTGATCGAGCCCGCGCCAGCTGCGCGGGAGTGAGATACTCTGCCACTGAGCCACGCAAGTGCTTGCAATCGGGCTGCGGAAAAATCTCTCTAGGCAGGCGCGCAGGCGCAGATGACCCGAGCCTCTGCCAGTATGGTGGCGCCATCTAGGTAAGGCGCCTGCAAACCCAGCGCGCGCAGGCGCAGACGACGAGATGTGATTCAGACGAGGCGCGCAATCAACTCGACCCCGAACTGCCCGAGCCTCCGCCAGTATGGTGGCGCCATCTAGTTAAGGTCCCTGCCAACGCAGCGTGCCCGACATGTTAGTTACCGTTGTAAGGCTTGATCGGGGTCAACAGACTGCTGTGCAGAGACCATTACAAGCCGCAGCTCGCCGTCAACGCCGGTGGACAGTTTAGATCGTTCTCGTCAAAACGAGGCGAAGAGACTGCCGCGAAGACCCTGTTGTGCGCGGTGCCCAAATTGGAGCTACTGTTGAGCCGCTCCATCAGCTTACGTTGTGACTGTGCTGCATGTGCCGCGCAGGCCTGCGACTTCCTTTTCTGTACCTCACTACGTTAGCTTGAAACATAGAGATGTAGGGCTTTCGCCTTAAAAAGTGTGGAGTGTTAACGTCCAGAGAACAATACTGAAAAGGTAAAAAAAACTCATCTACAAAAACGATACGAGGAGAAACTAAACTTACACCGATGGTCTGTTTGGCAGGCATGTTCTTAAGAAAATAGGAGCAGGTCCTGTAGGAACAATCGCGCTCCATTCCCTGAACAACCCTTCACTCGTGGGCTGGCAGCTAGGTGGCAAGAAAAGGGGATATTTTTAGTTTTTTTGTCATACCCACACAGTCTTCCAAGAGCAAAACACTTCATCGCTTACGTAATGCGTCATAAAACAGGCTTAACAATCTAAAACCATTACATGGAAGATGAGAAGTCACCTTTTAGTTTCATGAAACACAGGAAAAGCGATGTTGCGCCAACTGAAGTCGCTTGCAACACTGCAGCATGCCGCGATTACTGCGTAAGATGATAGCTACTCGAGACAAGGCGGTATCAAATGGAAACAATCAATTTAAGTTTGCAACACTTAAAGCGAATGCTACAAAGCGCGCTTTTCCAATCAGACAATGACACGGAGCTTTGTTCTTTTCTTAGCGTCTGCTTGTCCACTGCTACACGGCCTACCTTCGGGCGCTCAAAAGCAATTTTTCATGTTGGCTGTTCGTCATCCAACTTTGTCGGCATATGGCGCAAAGAATTGGTGCTGTGAGCCTGCAGGAGAGGAAGTTTGGAGAAGCGCTAGTGAAGACTTGTGGAGGAGGAGAGCGACGTAGGCAGAGAGTACGGAGGCAGGCGGGACGCCCAGAGAGCAAAAGGATTCGCTGCATCTTCGAAGGGATCAGATCAAACACATTGGTGAGTGCGGGAGTCGCCGCTCCTGAGATATTATGTAAAATCTCTTGTCAGCTCTCATTAATAACAAACGATCAGACACTTTTGTTATTCTTCTACTCTCTCTAAATGCGCATTATTATCTCTGTGTGTTAGACATGCTCCGGCTGTGCAGCTTCTATACGTCATTATTGCAACCTGAAGCATGAGGTGGTTCATGCGAAGTGATGAACAGCTGCATTCGCTTGCTTAACGTGACACAAATTTGACATTTTGCCTAAGAAACCAACGCTTCTTAATATTGCAAGGCAACTTTCCACCTCAGTAAAAAAGCAAAAAAATAGTTACCGAGGCACTTAAGTTTCCTTACGCATTTTGGGCGTGTCGACTATACGAGTATACTATCTACGTCTACACTATTTCCACGTCCATATCACGTGAAATTGTCATGTGACGTCATCACTTGGTCATGTGGCCTTGCAACTTAACGTTCTTACTTGGTCACATGACTATGCCAGATGACGTGATCCCTTAGTCAAGTGCTCCAATTAAGCAAAGACAATTTTGAGCGTGGGGCACCCAAATTTTGGGGGTGGGCCAAGTAAATTTTGGGAATGGGCCAGGTTCGTTTTGAGCGTGGGTAAACTCAATTTTCGAGTTGAGCGAAGTCAATTTTCGGAGGGGGCCAGGTGGTTTTTGAACATCGGTCTACCCAATTTTTTAATTGGGCAAAGTATACTTTTTAATGTAGGGCCAGGTCGGTTTTCATTGATATTGAAGCGCGATGTGATCACTTGGTCATGTGGGTTTCTGCACCATCGGATAGTTAACGCCAGACGCCGGATTTTCAGCTTCATGGCGCATATAAGGATTTCGCAATAATAAAGCAGGTAATTCAAAGCGTACTAATATTGCGTCATCCACTGTGTGCAACCCGTAGTCTGCTTCATTAGCCAGGATGCTTGTCTCCCAGAAAAAGGAATGAGCCGTCATACACTGGCGCCAACGCACTTATTTTCTACCTCGAGACAGCATACGAGACAGACCATTCATAGAGAAAAAAAAATCAACAAAAGCGGACACCCCCATCGAGCTCAGCGGTCATGCAAACCTACAGATTGCAAAAGTAACTAATTTTTAAGGGCGGTGACAGAAATCTATTGAAGAACTATAGACCCATATCGATTTTACCCGTTTTTTCTAAAGCGATAGGAAAGCTCTTGTATATAATAAGAGTGCCTAACTATTTTTGTAAGCAATCATTACTACACAATTTTCCGCATGGATTTCGTCAGCAATGTTCGACGGAAACCGTGCTGCTAAAGTAAAAGAAAATAATGTTGAAAATTTTTCAGACCGTAATTTAACCGATTTATCGAAAGCCTTTGATTCATTACAGCATGAAATACTACTTGATAAATTGCAGTCATACGGTGTGCACGGCATTGCGTATGACCTCCTAGCATCTTACTTAAAGCATCGCAAGCAATACGTATCAGTAGGAGCACCTTCTTCAGATATTAAATGCATAAAGATGGAAGTACATCAGGGCAGCATATTGGGGCCACTTTTATTTTGTGTTGACGTTAACGACCTACGCTCTTTCACCTTAAATCCACATGTAACATCAATTTGCTATGCTGATGACACTACATCATTGATCACCGGTAAAACATCTGACGATATACAAAATATATCTGATGAAACAATGCCGCTGTTACTAGAATGGACAAAGTGTAATTCCTTACTTATTAATACCACAAAAACAAAAGCCGTACTCTTCAGAACAAAAATTAAGGTTGTTAAACTTGCCGTTGATTACACTTGGTCACAATGTGATTGAAACAGCAGAATGCATGAAAGTGCTGGGCGTATCTTTTTCAAGTACTTTAACTTGGGATGACCATATCCGCGAAACTCATAAAAATTGTGGAAAACTGCGGGTATGCTAAACAAATGTAGACATATCATTCTTCAACGTATAAAACTGCTACTATACGAGTATAACTCAAGGTAAATACACCTGGTAGCGAAGCTCCCATAGAAGCCCATACGTTCAAAACATGGCGGTTCATCGGCGGTTCATGGGGCTTAGCACCATCTGTGGGAGGAGATAACACTTCCGGCGGAAGAAAAAATAATGTGACGCCATATCCGTTAAAAACAGGAGTGACGTCATTTTGTTCTCAAAGGCGCGAATTTTGTTTTCGGGCGCCTGCCATTAGAGCTGTATATTCAAATGCCCCGCCATTCGACGTGATGGGCGTTTCGAGCTTTCAGCGCGGAAACCAATGCAGGAAAAGTTCAGCCATACGGGTGTCGAAACCGCACCCTTGCGCCGAACGTACTTTGTTCGGAGGCTGACGAACGCTTTGGGCGTAGAGTGCTCGTCCTTTCGTCGGACACCAAGCCCGTCGGCCAGCGCTATCCCAGGAAAACAACTAAAGTGAACAATTATCTGGCGGTCGCAACTCACTGCTTTTGACTGAACAGGTTAAGAAACAATGCAACTACACTCGTCACCAAATTCAGACAAACGTCGTCAAGCAACGCAAGACACCGTTTGAGGGGGACATATTGTAACGGGTGAACTTTACGAGTGCCCCTTTCTTCCCACTTCAAGAGCTGCATTGCATTGCAAGTGATAGCGGCGTCAACGCCCGCCGCTATCGGTGGGCGCTCTTATGGTGGGCGCTGAAAAAAGGTATTTATTGATAATGATCAAGTAAAATATAGTTGTTCTTTTCTCGCCGTGTGTATATAAAATTGGTTAGGAATTTTATTTTCGTTGAATGAATCTAACTGTGTGTTGCTGTAATTAAAAAACGATTTTTTCTTTCGCAATTTTTGTTCCCTCCAAACATAGCCGCGCTTCAATCGCTGCTCCCACAACCACCCTTGCTGATGTCGGTGACAATTCGTTCTGAAACGTTTTTCGCCCGAAGCTTCGCGACCATTTGGATCGACCTTTTATAGCTCGTTAGCCGTTTCTTAGTTATCCTATGCCCACCTACTATGGGGCACAAGAACAAAAACGAATCTAAACCGACTGTTCCTAATTCAAGAGAAGTTTATGAGAATATTTGCAACCATCGCATATGGTTTTCACACGCAGCAACTCTTTAAACAATTTAAGGTTATAAATTACCATGATTTTTATAATAAGCGTTTACTTCAGAGATACTGTTCGGCCCCCAAAAAGAAAAACGCCTTTCACAGGGAGATTTCAGAATTAAGAAAAAAAATTGCCGTATACACTATGCGTCACCACAATATTTGGCACATACCTACTCCTCAAAACAACTATGCGAAACAATCAATCGCTTTTACCCTTCCAGCTCTGCTCAATAAATAATCTTGCCAACACATCTGGAGATGTGATACTGTTGTAAAAAAAACAGTGCGAGATCAATTTCTGTGAATTATGTTTCATTTATTTATCTATTTTCTTGTATTTGCTCAATAATGCGAAGCTATGCTTTGTATTCTTGCAAAATGCTTATGTTCCCTTGCGCAATCATTGTCTGCACATATGTGTAAAAGCAGTCATTGAAAAGTAAGTAGTAGTAGTAGTAGTAGTAGTAGTAGTAGTAGTAGTAGTAGTAGTAGTAGTAGTAGTAGAAGTAGTAGTAGTAGTAGTAGTAGTAGTAGTAGTAGTAGTAGCTGTATAGTAGTGCTGCTGCTGCTGCTGCTGCTGCTGCTGTTGTTGCTGTTGCTGTTGTTGTTGTTGTTGCACGGGCTCCGGGTAGGGCAGTTTTTTGACGGGCTCGGGCCGGGCTCGGGCTTGGTATGTGCTTTTTGACCCGGACCCGGGCCGGGCTCGGGCTCTCTGGTGGTGTGCATGTAACATGCAGCGAGTTTTCCTCGCGCGTCTCGACTCTGAAAAGCCTGTTGCCCCGGCGCTTCTGGAAGCTAGCAGTGCTACTTCCTGTGTACTTTCCTTTTATTCTTCCGTCATATTTTGCGCTGTTTGAACTGAATCTAAAAGTCCAGAAAGATCGAAGTCGCCTCAAATCAAAGGATGTTATTTTATTCCTTACCTAAATCAATGTAAATAATGTTTTCAGCGCGGTATAAGCGCGTTCGCGACTTGCTGATTCTTCAAAGGCGAATTAGTAAAACAATGACTGGTAAGATAAGATAATTCGTCCCGCGGCTTAAATATGGCACTGCGTCAATCCATGATTGCACGCATGTTCTCAACCGGCCGCCTAGCAGCAGCGCATTACGCTGCACCGTGGACGAACGAGATGGTTTCTTTCTCCATATGATGATGATGATGATGATGATGAACCTTAACCATGGCTCGCACCCACTGAGGGGGATATGCCAAGAATCGGGCGGCAGTAGGTAGATAAAAAAAAGTTGTCGTAGTTTCACCTGAAAGGCGAAGCATCAATTGCGATAGCAAATTTGTAGAGAGCTATACGGAGTAATGATAGTAGCTTTATCAGCTGTATAAACTTGGACATGCAGCAGCACCGGCAACACGCAGAACTGTTGTCGACGCCGTCGGCCTTTTGCCCGCGTTCGCACAAAAGGCGTGCGGCGTTGGTGACAGTTGCCGGAGCCTCTGATATAAATAGGCACTTGGTGCCGCCGCTAAACGTCGCCTCCCCCCCCCCCCCCCCCATGGCCTTTCGCGCGTCGGAAGAAAGCGCATTTGCTCTACATATATGGTGATTGTAAAGGAGGAAAGAGACGCCTACTTCTGCAGCCCTTAAGGGAGCACGGCGCAGAACGCGCGTTGTATACATTGTAGCTGAGGTGGTTCAGGCGGTTCAGGCCTGGGCTCTCACCCAGTTCCGCACCAGATCATCTCGCTCGCGCTCGGCCTCCACGAGCAGCAGCTCTGCCCCGCGTCGACGCAAAGTTGCCGGTTCCTCTTCCCCGGCCCTCAACCCGGCTTCCATCTCCCTTCCTGCTCCGCAAGGCCAGGGGCAGGGCATGGAGGATGACCCATAAAATTTTGGATTTTCATCATGGCGACTCCTTCATCTACACATTCGCCATCATCCCAATTCGAAATCATCCAGTGGAACTCCAGGGGCTTCGGGAACAGGCGAAAGCGCTCGCATCTTCTCCTCTTCCTTCAATCTCGGGGCTCTCTCCCTTCCGTTCTAGCCCTCCAAGAAGCCGGTCCAAACCCTACCCTTTCAGGCTACTGCTCCTATTTAGGCGGCACCACCACCAGTCTCCTCGTTCACAAATCATATACGGCTGTTCAGGTCGATCTAGACCTTGACCTTCCCTATGATTACTGCATGATCTCCGTTCTTCCCCAGAAACGCGGGGCCCAGACAATCCATATTCTCAGCGTGTACTGTCCCCCGCACCTTCAACGGGTCACTTTCGCGGAACTCTTCTATCGGGCTCTCCAAGCGGCGGCTCGGCAACCCCTTGTGGTGGTTGGAGACTTCAATGCTCCTAGCCCACACTGGGGGTACCACTATGAAAAGGCTCGGGGCCGCAAGCTTAAGGAGCTTATCTCCACTCTCGGGTTCACGCTGCTCACCGACCCAGCGCATCCCACACGCCTGGGAAATTCAGTGACACGCGATACCTGCCCGGACCTCTCGCTCACACGAAACATTAAACATGTTACGTGGGAGAACCTCGAAGACACTCTTGACAGTGATCATTTCCTGCTTCGGATTGCCTTCCCGACGCAGAAAATGCGCCAAATCCGGGGCGCAGCCCGCATCACGGACTGGTCAGCTTTTCGCACCACGCCTTTCCCCCTGCTCCCATCCCCGCAGGACTACCAGGCATGGGCATCATACGCCCTCCACACCCATCAATCATACACCCGATGCATTTGTACCTCCACCTCAGCCCCCGCAGTAGATCCCCACCTCCTCCACCTTTGGGAGGCACGCCACAGTCTTACCCGCCGATGGCGACGATACAAGCTAAATCGTAAGCTTCGCTCCCGCATACAGGCGCTTACCGCGGAAGCAGCTGACTACTCTGCACAGCTTGCGGACACAAATTGGGTCGATACATGCATGAAGGCAGCAGGTCAGATGAGCTCCAAGAGTACGTGGCGACTCTTTAGGAGCCTTCTGGATCCTTCCACTACCCGCGGGGAAACACAACGCCAACTTCGTCGCGCCTACTATGCCTATCAGGGCCCAACGAGCCAACTCGCGAACGACCTCTGCGACCGCTATCTGTGTCGTACCGTCGACCCCAAGGGCCCGGAGTACGTCTACTCCGGGCTCCCGAACCCCGAACTCGACGCCCCCTTCACGCTTCCCGATCTTCGGGCGGCGCTGGCCAAAATGAAGCGAGGTACTGCCCCAGGCCGGGATGGTATTACGGTCACTCTCCTGGCCAACCTTCCCGACTCAGCATACCTCTCGCTCTTACATTTAATCAACACAGTATGGGAGGGAGAACCCCTCCCCGCGGAATGGACCACTTCGGTGGTCACATTCATTCCCAAACCCGGTAAGCCCGTCAGCATTGAGGCATTGCGCCCCATCTCGCTCACCTCCTGTGCGGGCAAACTCATGGAGACCATGGTCCGCGACCGTCTCTCCACATATCTGGAAAAGAAAGGCGTCTTTGCTGACTCGATGTTTGGGTTTCGCTCACATCTGTCGGCACAGGACGTCCTTCTCCAACTCCAGCACGACATCATTGTACCTAATACTATGCGCCACAATGACAAAGCCGTTCTGGCCCTCGATCTCCGAGGCGCCTTCGACAATGTCAAACACAGTAGTATCCTTACCAACCTTAGCACCACGAATTGCGGATCTAGAGCTTTCAGGTACATCTGTGCATTCCTCTCACATCGCACGGCCTTCATCCGCATCGACTCTGCAGAACACGGTCCGTACCCACTAGGCACCCGGGGTACACCACAGGGAGCGGTCCTCTCACCGCTCCTCTTCAATCTAGCCATGCTCTAACTTCCTTCGCTCCTCGCCCAGGTAGAGGACACACACCACGCTCTATACGCAGATGACATTACCATCTGGACCAACTCGGGCTCCCCCGCACAAACTGAAGACCGCATGCAGCGCGCGGCACTTATTGTGGACACCTATGCCTCATCATGTGGCCTGGAATGTTCCCCTACCAAATCATCTCTTCTCTCAATCTCACCTCTACCGCCACCTCAGATATATCTCCCGTCTGGCCCGATACAGGTCGTCTCAGAAATTCGCATATTAGGCCTCCACATCTCCTCTACTCTCAACCTTGGTTCTACCATTGCCCGTCTTCGCACTAGCGAGCAGGTTAGCCGTATGATTCGGCGGGTCTCCACCAAACGTGGCGGCCTCCGCGGCTGGCACTCCCTCCGCTTGGCTCAAGCGTTTGTGACCAGCAGAGTCCTTTACGCCACTCCCTACCTTCGCTTGCGTCGCCACCACGAGAACCAGCTGGACGCACTGCTCCGCTCGGTTCACAAGCGAGCACTAGACCTTCCCATTGCTACCTCCAATCGCCGCTTTGCGGCCTTGGGAGTACACAACTCGTATGACGAGTTGCGGGAGGCCCATCTCGTCAACTAAGTCAATCGCCTGTCCCAGACGACTCCTGGGCGCCGCCTTCTGGATAGGCTCTCACTGAACCCGATCGCTACCCCACTTCCCCCTGCTTCCGTCCCGGAGCTATGGCGGCACAAACTTTGGGTTGAACCTGTAGCGCCCACCGACGCTGCAACGCGGGGCGCTTTGGTCGGCGCTCCCAACCGGTGCCTTGGCACCGACTGTCAAGGAAGTAAACAATAAAGAAGCGCAGCGCGTGCTCGAAGCGCAAGCTCGGCACGCGCAGTGTTGTTCCAGGAGCTTGAAACGCTGGTCGTGGCGGCCTCCGCTCGGCTGGCCGCCTTCTTAGTAGGAACGACGGCACGGCTCGTTCGCCGCCGTCACGTTCTTCCTACAATGGTGACCCGGACGTGATCGGCCACGACGCGCACCGGCCACGGCGCTAACCAAGCCACGGCGCTCACCGGCAACGGCGCTCACCGGCCACGGCGCTAACCAGGCCACGGTACGAGCACGCCGGCCACGGTGCGAACACGCCGGCCACGGTGCGAGCACGCCGGCCACGGTGCGAGCGCGCGGTCACGGTACGAACACGTCGGCCACGCGGAGCGGTGACACGTCAGCTACTCACTCCTCGGACCATGGCCCTGCGCCTAGAGCTGACTGGCCTGACCCTAGCCCTGATGGTTCAGGCGACTTCTACGAGGACCAGTTGCGGCTCGGGAACGCCAACAGCCTACGACCCGCGGCCCCTTACGATGCGGACCGTCAGCGGGCTCTGCTCGAGGGACCGTTCCATCGGGTGCCCGTGCAGCAGCTAAGCCTCACTTGTCCTACCAACGATCCAGCGCCGTGTTCGATATTGGAAAGCTGCAGCGCCGTAAGTCACCGCAGCCGTGTCCTCGTCGTTGAGTGTCCACCTCGGCTGCGGGAGTTCGCGGGTTCGAAACCAGGCGGCCGCCGGTTACCCACCGGAATACAAATCGAGCACAAGCGACCCCCGGCCAGACGCCCGGCTTTCTTCAGGGGTGCTCGCTTGGGAGAAGCTCCGCTAACCCCGCCGTCCCCCTCGGGGGATTACTTTCGAACAACGCTTCAGCCTGCAAAGGTGGTTACATACAACCCGGCCTGCGCGGCTATAACTCGAGTGATGCACCGATGCGCAGCTCACTGCGCGCGCATTCCCGCACACTGGTAACACCCTCCCAGGGGCCCACAGCTCTCGCGCCTGTACAAGTACTACGCCACAATCACCTGGACCGTACACGACCGTCTCCTGGAGAATATCAACCGCCCTACCCTAAGCACCGTGCAGAACGACGTCCCCGTTAAGGTCTCCAAGATCGCCATCAACCAGCTGGAGAGGTTTCCCTCCGACAACAGCAAGTTGGTCTTTCAATGCATGGCCCTATCGATGCGCAAGTCACCAAGGAAACCATCCCGCTTGGTTCCATCTTCGAGGACACCTGCACGAGCAACGCCCAGTGCGAGCCTCGCGGGGCCTCGTGCAGCGAGGGCCGCTACCTCTACAAGCTATCCGATCCCGTGAGCCAAAGTCCAAGCACCTGACCTGCCGCACCGCCACCGGCCTCGGCTAGCTCTGCGACTACTCCGAGCAGTGCGTCTTCGCCCAGCTGAACGGCGTCTACACGGACCATCTGATCGGCGACTGTGCTCTCGAGTTTGTCCGCTCGCTGGACGGCAAGACCTGCGACAAGCTACAGACCACCGCCGGAAACGTATTGGACAGCCCTGCAAGGCCAACAGCGAATGCCACATTGCCGGAGCCGCTTGCCTCAAGGACGTCTGTGCGTGCGCCAGCCACAGGTGCACCTAAGATGCAGGCTGGAGTACAAGGATCCAACTTAGCTTCTCTCACTTCCTTCATCGACGTTCCGTCTGGGTGGGGAGCCCTGTAGCGCCCACCGACGCTGCAACGCGGGGCGCTTTGGTCGGCGCTCCCAACCGGTGCCTTGGCACCGACTGTCAAGGAAGTAAACAATAAAGAAGCGCAGCGCGTGCTCGAAGCGCAAGCTCGGCACGCGCAGTGTTGTTCCAGGAGCTTGAGACGCTGGTCGTGGCGGCCTCCGCTCGGCTGGCCGCCTTCTTAGTAGGAACGACGGCACGGCTCATTCGCCGCCGTCACGTTCTTCCTACAAACCTCTTCCTCGCAACATGGATCCCACTCAACACACAGGCAGACGCCTAGCCCGAGCACACTCTCTTCACACTCGGTACTCCAATTCTCCTGGCGTCTTCTATGTAGATGTCTCGGGACCAACTCCCTCCGGACACTTTACGGCCGCAGTGATCTCCGAGGGCCACCACATTGATGGTCTCTCTTTCCGCTCACCGGACACAACACAGGCCGAAGAGGTGGCCATCGCTTTGGCCGCCTCTCACCCGACCTCAAGGGTCATTATCACGGACTCGCGCTACGCCTGTTCCCGATACCTCCAGGGTACCATAGCTCCTCTGGCCGCCCACCTTCTTCGGGCGGCCTCATGGCGCTTTGAGCCTCACTCCATCCGCATCGTCTGGTCTCCTGGCCACGCGGGTCTCCCCGGTAACGAAGCGGCGCATGCCGCTGCCTGCGTCTCTCCCTCCCGGGCCGTTACCACCTCCGACTCTGCGTCTACCCCAGACACCTCAGCTCTTACGCAGTACCGCGCAATTCTAGAGCATTATCGCAGCTCACGCCGCCTTTACCCAGACCCTGCACGGGGCCTCTCTAAAGTTGCAGAAGATAGCGCCAACCTTTCCCTTTCCCTCAAGAACCACTTATCATCATCTAAAGCGGATGAAAGACTTCTGAGACGCTTGCAGACTAACACCTTCTTGTGTCCTGCGGCCGCCCAGCATTTCATGCCGGGTATACACGGCTACTGTGCGCATTGTGGGGTCCTGGCCGACACCTATCACATGATGGCAGTATGCCCCTCCATACCCCTTCCTTTTTCATCCCCCTTCCCCCTACCCACAAGAGAGGCTTGGGAGGAGTTCCTACTTGGCTGCTCTACCCTGGACGCTCAACGCTCCCTGGTGGCCCGCGCCCGAGCGGCGATCATTTCCAGTGGACTTCCGGAATAGGGAGACCACCCAAGTGCTTCTGTAGAGCAAGTCTCTGTAATTTTCTGATTAAATGTTTCTCCACCACCACAACGCGCGTTTGTTCTCCGCGGTGGGTTCACTCCCCGTGAAAGCGCGCGTCCCTCGCGTCCTTTCACTCGCACATACAGCGTTCGGCGGCGCGCGGCGACTTTTTATTCTCCATTGACGTCATACGGAACCTCACGGTGACGGCGACGCCGACGGCAGAAATCTGCTTTGGAGTGTCCGTATAATTGCTATCGCAATAAAAATTGTTTTTCGCAATGACAATTTACTCCATCCATGCGCGGCGCTCACGACCGGTCGTGGCTGCGCTTCACCTAGAGTGTACTAGAATACAGTTAAGTCGGACGAGTGGTTGGGGCGGCGCATGCTTTGCAGTGAGGCGCCCGACGTGGAAAAATAATGTGGCGGCGCTGTGATAGAAGTGGATTGGGCCGCATCAAGGTCGCGCCGTAGGAAACTGCTGGTGCTACTGCTCGGCAGGCTCATTCGTACTACTTCGCGCGCTGGTATTTGCGTTCAGACCGCTCAAAAGGTGTTCGTATTTGCATATGACATCTTCTATCTGGGGTTTTACGTGCCAAAACCAGTTCTGATTATGAGGCACGCCGTAGTGGAGGGCTCCGGATTAATTTTGACCACCTGGGGTTCTTTAACGTGCACTACAACGCAAGCACACGGGCGTTTCTGCTTTTCGCCTCCATAGAAATGCGGCCGCCGCGGTGCATATGACATGTATTTATGCCTTAAGAATCAGTTCCTTTCATTCTCTTCTTTATTTTTTATTGCGATAGTAATTATATGGACACTCAAAAGCAGATTTCTGCCGTCGCCGTCGCCGTGAGGTTCCGTATGGCGTCAATGGAGATGAAATCGTCGCCGATGATAAGTGGTTCTTGAGGGAAAGGGAAAGGTTGGCGCTATCTTCTGCAGCCCTTGAGGGAGCACGGCTCAGCGCCACGTCGCCGCGGTGGTAAGTGGTTCTTGAGGGAAAGGGAAAGGTTGGCGCTATCTTCTGCAGCCCTTGAGGGAGCACGGCTCAGCGGTAAGTGGTTCTTGAGGGAAAGGGAAAGGTTGGCGCTATCTTCTGCAGCCCTTGAGGGAGCACGGCTCAGCGCCAACGGCTCAGCGCGCCGAACGCTGTATGTGCGAGTGAAAGGGCGCGAGGGGCGCGCGCTTTCACGGGGAGTGAACGCACGGCGGAGAACAAACGCGCGTTCTGCGCCATGCTCGCTTAAGGGCTGCAGAAGTAGGCGTCTCTTTCCTCCTTTACAATCACCATATATGTAGAGCAAACGCGCCTTCTTCCGACGCGAGAGAGGCCGTGGGAGAGGGGGGGAGGGGGAGGGAAGGGAGGCGACGTTTATCTGCGGCACCAAGTGCCTATTTATATCAGAGGCTCCGGCAACAGTCACCAACGCCGCACGCATTTTGAGCGAACGCGGGCAAAACGCCGACGGCGTCGAAAACAGTTCTGCGTGTTGCCGGTGCTGCTGCATGTCCAAGTTTATACAGCTGATAAAGCTAATATCATTACTCCGTATAGCTCTCTACAAATTTGCTATCGCAATTGATGCTTTGCCTTTCAGGTGAAACTGCGACAACTTTTTTTATTGTGCAATTATATGGACACTCAAAAGCAGATGTTTGCCGTCGGCGTCGCCGTCGCCGTCGCCGTGAGGTTCCGTATGACGTCAATGGAGATGAAATCGTCGCCGCGCGCTGAACGCTGTATGTGCGAGTGAAAGGGCGCGAGGGCGTGACGCGCGCTTTCAAGGGCAGTGAACGCACGGCGGAGAACAAACGCGTTCTGCGCTGTGCTCCCTTAAGGGCTGCAGAAGTAGGCGTCTCTTTCCTCCTCTACAATCACCATATATGTAGAGCAAACGTGCCTTCTTCTGACGCACTAAAGGCCGTGGGGGGAGGGGGAGGGAAGGGAGGCGACGTTTACCTGCGGCACCAAGTGCCTATTTATATCAGAGGCTCCGGCAACAGTCACCAACGCCGCACGCATTTTGAGCGAACGCGGGAAAAACGCCGACGGCGTCGACAACAGTTCTGCGTGTTGCCGGTGCTGCTGCATGTCCAAGTTTATACAGCTGATAAAGCTGCTATCATTACTCCGTATAGCTAGCTCTCTTCAAATTTGCTATCGCAATTGATGCTTCGCCTTTCAGGTGAAACTGCGACAACTTTTTTAATGCCGCTCGGTGATCTTTTTCGGTCTCGGGCCGGGTTCGGGCCGGTTTTGAGCCGGGCTCGGGCAGGGCTCGGTCCTAAGGTAAAGGGGTGGCGGGCCGGGCCGGGCGGGTAACGTAGATTATTTCCCGGCCTGGGCCGAGCCCGGGTTTTACCATAAAACTTTTGATCGGGCTCGGGCGGGCAGCCCGATGCAAAATCGCGCTGGCGAACATTTTTCACTTTGACAGTATCTGACTATCTATCTATCTATCTATCTATCTATCTATCTATCTATCTATCTATCTATCTATCTATCTATCTATCTATCTATCTATCTGTCTAGCTGCCTACATCGTGGTGCTCTCATGGTCGTTTCATTAACTTGGTATTTACCAAAATTGGCATAGTATGACAAGAGTGTAGGACGAACATAAATGATAGGTCATGACTTGAACGTCATGGCAGGCGTGTCATGTAGGTCATAAAACAGCCGCCTAAAATCAAAATGACCCACGTGCGACCCACGTGACTCAGCAAAAAACATTAACACTCAAAAACAACTGAAATGGGTTCGGACGTTGGTACTAAGGGAAGGAAACACTAAAGAAGGATGGTAGAAGTCCTTGTCATAAGCATGACTCCGCAAAATGACAATGACTCAGCGGAAAAAGATTAACACTAAAAAACCACTGAAACTGGTTCGGACGTGAGTTCTAGGTGAAGGAAACACTAAAGGATGATGGTAGAATTCATAGTCCTGCATGACTCAGCAAAAAGCACAATGACCTAGCAAAACATATTAACACTCAAAAAGCATTAAAATGGGTTCGGACGTGGGTACTAAGTGAAGGAAACACTAAAGTATGATGGTAGAAGCCATAGTCATGAGCATGACTCAGCAAAAGTGACAATGACTCTGCGAAAAAAAGATAACACTCAAAAAACAATGGAATTGGTTCGGATGGGGTACGAAGTGAAAGAAAAGGCCGAAATTAATGAAAGTTCATAGTCGAAGTCATAGTCATGAGTATGACTAAGGCTTTCGCTTTAAGGTGTCTTCGGCGTAGCTAAAGGGACTCCTGGGGACTCATGACATGCATGTCATGACATGTGTGTCAAGTAGGTCTTGAAACAGCCGCCTACGTCTTGGTGCTCTCATGGTCGTTAACTTGGAAGGCTGCCCGCGCACTGTTTCACATAACATCGATTCCCACAGGGCGTGGGATCTGCAGGGGTTTTTTTTTTTTTTTTTTGTTCAAACAGAATAAATTCCATTCAATTCAATTGACTGTAGCGCACCAAGCGCCTCATGTGAATACGTGCTCTAAAAGGACGGTACGTTGGGCATTTTTTTATTCAATCTTCATCTTTCTGGAGATTTTGCATGCCAACACCAGTTCTGATTATTAGGCACGCCGTATGAGGCATCCCTCGACCTTGGGCTCAGCAACGCAACGCTTTAGCCACTGAGTGTTGGTATTCCATACTGAAAGCATTCACAGCGCAAATCGACAAGAACACACAGAAAAGATACACGGACAAGCGCTTGTCCGTGTATCTTTTCTGCGTGTTCTTGTCGTTTTGCGCTGTGAATGGTTTCAGTATCGAATACCAGCACTCGGTGCTTTACGTGTATCTTTTCTGTGTGTTCTTGTCTCGCGCTGTGAATGGTTCCAGTAGTGAATACCTGCACCACACTTCCAGTTTCAGTTTTGGGCGTGCGCAGTTTGCACACTGGCTAGTACATGTTACGCCAGCTGCACTAATCGGCGCGGTTATTGTTGCTTCCACTGCTCAACCGCGCGCTGTCTTGGTGCGGAATCGTTTTATAGCGACATCAGTTACATGGACACTCCAGGTGAATTTCTGCCGTCACCGTCGACGTCGCCGTGATGTTCCGTATAAAGTCAAAGGGTGATAACATCGTCGTCGCGTGGTGTTTGCTGTATGTGCGAGTGAGAACGTGCGAGGGTGAGCCGACGATGGCGGCTCAATCTGTTGTGGACAAGGAAGGAAAGCAAGGAGGAAGCGCGCCGTCTTCCGTTGCGTGCAAGGCACCGGGTGGAGGGGAGGGGGCATGGGATTCGGGGGGAGGTGTTTTACTCCTGCGGTTGCTGCGTGCTATTAATAGCGAAGCTGTTTAAGCTCTCCGTAAAACCATGCTCGTCAACCAAAAAAATTCACTTGTGGGCCGATTGTGGAGGAAGGGCAAAACCGCGCAAAGCAGCTCTTAGCATAGCATGGCCATGCATAGTATGCATAACAAGATGGTGGGGAGGAGAAGTCAGGGTGAGGAGGAGCGATGCGAGGCTGAGGAGGAGTGATGTGAGGGTGAGGAGGGAGGAAAGACGGTGGGGAGAGGGTGAAGCATGACATGGCCTTGTACAGTATAGTTTTGCAAGGGGGATGGGAAAGGGAATTGAGGGTGAGGACTGATGTAAGGGTGAGGAGGAGCAAAAGGAGGAGGTGAGAGGGTAAACCATAGGAAGGAGGAAGGAGGAAAATAAGAGGCGAAAGGCAGAGAGGTTAACCAGGTTAAGTGTCCGGTTGGCTAATCCATAAACCATGTACATGGCTATGCTATGGGTAAACCATAGCATAGCCATGTACAGTATAGTATAGCAAGCGGTGGGAAAGAGAAGTGAGGGTGAGTAGGAGTGGTGTGAGGATGAGGATGAGGGAAAGGAGGAGTTTTGGTTTACCCTGTGCCGTGCGTCCGATGATCTCGTTGTGACGCTGGTCACGTGACCTGGGGGCGAGAGTGGAGGGAAATGGGCGAAACAGCTGCGCCGCGCCTATTGACCCTTTTCCCGACGCTCCCGTGGGCGCTGCCATGTTTTATCAAGTGGTAACGCGTCCATTGCTTGCCTTAGCTGCCGCCGTTGCCTCCGTGTTTACATTGCGAGCGCGTGACGCCGGTGCGGCGCAGCAAACCTCCGTTTCAACGCATATCGTATACGGTGACTGTGTGGACGACACGAAGTTTTGGCCACAGCTTTAGAGGACATGTCAGTGCTTTCATAGCTCATTACACCTTGTCCAAACGGCGCGAGCAGCGTATACGGTGCTTGTACTAAAAGCGAGGCTGGAAATGTATTCCAAGCTGTCCAAACTTCCCGCTTATGAATTAAATCAGGATCACTGTTCTCGTTCTTCATTTGGCAAAAATTTTGAAGCAGCGGCTTGTCATGTCTGTGACTCAGTAATACTAAGTTCCTCGGTTCCTCGGTAAGGCTACTATCTGATCGTTTACTTTCAGCCTAATCGCGCTCGCCGGTGTGCTCTGCTGCGATAGATTTGTTCTTGCAGCGCACAAAGCTTGGAATGTAAATGTTCTGTACTTTGTGCTAGCTTGTGCCAAAGACGTATTATCGCTAGTCCGTCGCTTACTCTGTGGACCGTCACGAAAAATTTAGCTTCCAACATTCGTGTGTTGGTGTATTCGCCGTCACTCACGCTTCGGCACATTGATTCAAGTGTGCGCACATTCACTTATTATTGATACGTCGGCGATAGGGTGCGTGTAAGTTTGCGTGCGAGTAGGGGTAGATGTGTGTAAATAACGTGCGAGAAACTTACTATGCCAGTAAGTGACGTTACTTCCTTTTGCAACGAGTGGTACTCACTCTTAAGTGCCGAAGTTGCGGAGTTGAAGTAATTTCTTTCAAGGTTAGCCATACAGCGCTCGCGGATTAATTATCCTTTTTTATCCTCAAGGAAAGCCATGCATCGCGAAGGGCTGAAAACGCAGGCAGTCCTTTTATAGCAGCGGCGACACAGGTTGATTGAATGCCTTAATATGCGATTCACTATTTTTGCAGCTAACTACCGCACATGCCTTCCCTTTGTCGTTACACATTTTGCAGCATGAATTGGGCACAGTGCATTAGCGAATACCCACTTGCATTTCTGACAGCTGATCGCATAGTAGCCCGGCCGAAGCAGTAGTTTCGTATTCGTGCGCATTCACGGAGGCAACGTATGGCGCGCTGCCGAAAGCGCCATTTCGTTCCTCAAGAGCAAATTGCTCCGCCAAAAGGGTCAATAGAGGCGAAATGGGAAAGGGAAGGAGAGAGGGACAAAGGAGGAGGGGAAGGAGGACGCGGTAGAAGGAAAGGGGCGGGGGGGGAGGGCACCACAGTTCGCGTTAGCGTTGGTTGTAGCTTCGGGACGCCGATCCCGAAGAGCGCGCCCGACTTAACCCGACTTAACCGAGCATACCCGTAAGGCCAAGACCAGTTAGGTGCCGATCAGCTCCGCTTTTCTTTTTTTAGCCTTGCGCCACTATAGTGCAAGCTACGCAATTTTTTATCGTTCGTATGCCATATGTCTCAAATCGTCCTCGGACTCCGACGCGTCGTACGACAGATCGCATGCAAAATTGCACCATTTGTCTCTCGCTTAATGTTTACCTGTGAACGCTGGCCGCGAACGCTATGCACGAAGGCGAGCTTTCTTGTTCTTTTTAACTGCGGAGCTGTTCTTAGTCGAGCCTTCGCCGTCTGCTCGGTGTCGCGCAGGCCATGTGACCAGGAGAGGATGATAGCTGCGCCAGGGGAGGGCAGCCCACGTGACCAGCAGAGGAGAGGCGCGCTGGGGGAGTAGGCGACCAATGAGAGGGGGTGCGCTGGGAGAGGAGGCAACCAATGAGAGGCCACGCTGGGTGCGAGGAGGAGAGGCGATGGTTAAATTAGAAGGTGTTTCTGTGTGGCGCGCCCTTTCGGATAACGAACGCGCATCGCAGCTGGGCGGCGATGTGACTATGGAAAGACCACGAGTAGTGCGTACTTCTGAGGAAGAGGCTGCCTACCGCGAGCGTCAGCGAGAGTTGGTTCATGAACGGGCTCGTCGCTTGCTCTCATTATTGGCGCGCAAAATAAAGGCCGCGGTACTTGCACGCGAAAAAAAGCACGCCGAAACACACTAAGAAACATCACGCGAAAAATGAGCACACTGAGAGAACCGCAAATATGTAGCATCACCAACGAGGCAACGCGCAGAGATGCTACCGACGTTGTCCACGTTTCGTCGCGTTCGCGCCGAACGCGCGTGGTGTCCGGGACTACAGCCGACGCCTCCGGTGGGGGCTCGGCAGGTTTCGACCAGAGAACTGGACACTCGTCGAGTAGAGTCGGAAGTCGCTGCCTCTTCTCGCTCCGCAACGTTTCAATATAAGTTCCTGTTGTAGATCTGTGTTTACTTGTGTTTAAACAATTGCATCACGTGCAACACATGAACATCGGTGTAAATAAAACAGCTTCGCTGTTGGACCATCTTCACGGAGTGGAAGGGGCGGTGCCGTTTATTGAAAGAAGTGCTGTACTGTGTTTTGTAGCAGGCTTCGAAATATTGTATGCATTTTTCGCCTCACTTTGCTGAATACTTATAGGCTGCTTCACTCTCCGCCCTGGGTCGGCCCCGTATTGCACAACCTCCAGGATTGGCCCACTTTTTTGTCCAAGCACGCGGACACGAAAAATGCCGATAAACTAGAGGCTACCTGCTTTGCGATAATAATAACTGCCGTGCAGATACCATGTGTGTCTAGTATAGAGATTCTGCTACAGATGTCATGAACAGACATGGAAATTTGCAGTTCTGCAGTAAACATCAGCGATCAAGTGCACCCGATATTAAACAACACATAAATCTGTTATAGTGCTTCGGGAGCACTTTAATGGCTGGCAAATTACGTTTCGCAGGTTTTCCAAATATTATTGGAAGTTCTTACCACATCAGTACAAAGTTAACGTACTGTAGTTCCCTGATGTTCCCTTGTACAGTCCTTTGCATATATCTCAGTCTCGCATTTTTGCTCGCGTATGTAAATCCAATTCCTCAAGAGAGACTGATGAAAACCAGTATAACCAGGCTGACTCTACTTCTCATCAATCAAGCTTCTCTACTTACGCCCAGCCGAAAGGATGGTTTACGGTAGCAGCGATAAAGCTTTAACCAGACTTTGTAAGAACTTGTGACCGAGACGGGCTCAAGAAAAAAGGCACTACACGTTAACTATACTTCCAAACACCATCTCAACGGGCCATTTCGTGCCGCATTCCTTGGGCAGAAATGATGCCGCGACAAGCTAGAAAAGAACCATGTTCCTGGAAACAGAGTGGGTCGCGTGTATGCTTTTCACTTTTCCTAAAACCAGCTGACAGCCGGGCTGATCTTGCCAGAAAGACCAGCGATGCAATTCGGTCGTCGCTCGTGCCTCCTGGGAACTTCGGTCCCCAATACTACATGTCTACACTGGATAGTAAAAAATGTTGAGTTATATTTAAAGAAAAAAGAAGTTCCTCTTTGGCATAGGCTGATCGAATGAGCAAGCTTAATAGACAAACAACAGTGGCCGAACTCTATTTTGTTTGTTTATTGCTCAAATGAGAATAGTAATGTTATAATAAAGAGAAAGAAGGCAATTTAGGGTGGTGTATTAAATGTCTGACAATTGCTGCGCCCCTAGTAGAAGCTGTGCGGCTACTACTGCATGCGTTTGAGCGCCGTGCCCACAATTTCTCAACGCACGTCCTTGATACTATATGGAGAAAACGCGGGGGCAATCTTAGCCACTCGGCACACGACAGAGCGCGATGCCCCAGAGGGACAAGAGGCAATATCCAGGAGCCACAGTTGGAATGAGGCCAGCGCGTCACTGGAGAGCACATTGAGTGAAGTAACGTGTCAACTCTTCTTATATAGACACCTCATCCTTCTTAGCCACGTGGGAAATAAATGTTCCAACCCCAGCGCACCGCATCTTGCGGAGACAGGCTGTCCCCTGGGAAAGCTCGCTCGACTGACAGTTCATATCCGGAGCAGCATGGAAGCGAGAGAACATCTCTGGGGACGCTGTGCAACAACCGTTATAATGACCTAATAATATTTAATCACTATAACAAGAAACGTAATGCGTGTAAATTTCGTAACTTATTCTAGAAGACGGAAATTAACTTTCTATTGCCATATATCGCTTTATAGAAACGCCGTGTAAAGGAATGGAGTGAGAAGAATTGCCTTCATAGAAAGACATACGCAGGGTGCTTTTCTTTGTTATTATTTTTTTAAGGCGAAAGACTTAGATGGCTCATGGGTCAAAAAATTGACCGTCCAGCGTTATGGCGCAAAAAATGCAAGCGTATGCGTCAGTATTTCTATATAAATAAAGAAAGAGCTCTATTATCTCTGTTCGCGCTCAACTGACACCATTCTAAATAATCAGTGCAGCCACAAAAGTCTCTGCGCGTGGTTTTGCTGGCTTTGTTCTTTCCCGAGCAATGTACACATGTCTTATGACTTTTCGAGGAGGATAAGTATGCCTGCGAGAATCGTAAAGAAATTTGTTGTTGAAAGTTAGCGCTGTGTGTTTGTCTAATTTGCCTTGTCGTGTCCCTCTCGTTCTGCCTGCGCTACAAGAAAGTAGAAGGCACCTATCTACAAGCCATGTAGCTAGCCTCGTCGATTAATGTGGCAAACTAAAAAAAAAATTCACTCAGTGAACCTGAACGTTCTTCATAGACTTGCCACGACTGTTCTAACGTGCCACAGAGAACCAGTGACGATGTCTAGGCGACCGAAAACGATAACAAGCACAGAGAAAAACAAGTAAAGAGAAAACATGGCATTCGGATGAGAGTGTCAAAGTGAAATGAATGAATCTCTAGGGCTTTCTTTCACCTTCATCCTCTTGAGCGTATGCTAAAGTGCACATGACTGTCAACTTTTTTATATACAGTGAAAATTTCTCAAAATGTCCTGTGCCAGGTAGCATAATTCTAGTCTGTGAGCTGGTGGCAAAAATTACTGGCATGAGCAATCAAATTGTATAATTAACTAATCAGAAATTTTAGCGACATTCCAAGCATTGAGGTTCCCCTTCTTTTTGAGCTTCAAGTATCAAACGGTCTTGCCGTAAAAAAATTAATGCAACAACAGTGCAGTTTCGCTGCAAGTTTGAGAGCGTGTAATTCGATACCGCGGCCATCTTCAAAACCTGATCCATGTGGCTGCCTCACTAGCCCACTGGTTTCAGTTCGTGAAATTTATTATGCGCCGTAGAGTACTAAGTTAAAAACTTATTTAGTGAAAGCTGGTAATTAGGCCATTGCGAATTTTTTTAATGAAAGTATATGTCTGGCGCTTCAAGCTATATTAAAAAATTCGCAGTCTAAAATCATACCTTGAACCTTTATATATAACACCTACTCTTCTTTCTTCTTTATTATTGTTTTTTTAAAGTCATAGTGTGCTTATTTCTTTGTGTTGCAGTATGCATTTACCGCGCCAAATAGTATTAGATTTAACTCTAGAAAAAGAATATAAATATATTTAGTCCGGAGGGAGTGTTTGCTGAACCTAACGAAATCTTCATGAAAGAAATATTCACATGCTTAACCTACGACAAAATAACTAAAATTTTACTAACGTTTTGGCCGGTGGCTCGGTCTTCGTCAGAGTGAAGGGACTACAGAACACATTCATTTCTAAAGTGCCAGAAAGGAGAGGAACATGTGGAAAGGACACGTGGCTCTAAACAGTGTTAGCGAATAAAATTGAAACAAAACCTAATTTTATGTTAACGTTATTTTTTATTGTATTTTACTTTTTTTCACCAATAGTTTCTTTGGAGCCGCGTGTCCTTTCAACGTGTTTCTCCCCTTTCCGACGCTTTAGAAACAATCGCGATTGTAGTCCCTTCACTCTGATGAAGACCGCGCTGCCGGCTGGAACTTTAGTAAAATAACAATTCTATTGCTGTTAAACATTCGTGTTAAACGCACGCACGCATTTATATACAGGCTCTCCACGAAATTTTAGCCAAACGTTAAAAATATGCAAATGCCACGTCGCTGGAAAGAATTAAGGTAGTGTTGTTTGCCGTCCCTTGGAGATACTCAGATTATTTTTTGCATTCCGCCCAACTACATAATTACTCTTAATTAAATAATCAACTTCTCAAATATTATAATTAGTTGAAAAGTGCCCATGAGAAAGTCATAGAGCAACATGATAAACTTCCGATACAGCTTTCTGTTGCTCAATACGTGCTACATAAATGTGGTTTTACGAGCGCGAAAGAAGCCCTCAAATACATGCAAAGTGCCTCGAGCGGCCACTCGCGCGGTAATTTCGCATGTATTCGCGGGTTGCTTTCACGCTTGGAAAAAAACACATTTATGTAGCACGTATTGAGCAACAGAAAGCTGTATCGGGAGTTTTTCATGTTTCTCTACAATTTCCTCATTGACACTTCAAATCTAATTATACTATTTGACAAGTGTAATAATTAGCGAAGACGAATTATGTAATTAGGTGGGTTGCAAAAAATAATCTGAGTATCTCCAAGCGACGCCAAACACCTTGGTTCTGCCCGGCTAAATGACATTTCCATATTTTAAAGGTTTGGCTAAAGTTACGTAGGACACCCGGTGTATAAATATATATATGTATATAAACGCATGGGTGCGTGTGTTTGTGCATGTGTGCGAAGGAGGTCAGGAGGTCATGGGATCAGTTGTCGTCACCTGGAATTAAAGCCGCGACCTCATGCTTAGCAGCAGATCCCTGTAGCCACTGAGCCACCCCGACCTCTGTGTTAGCGACAGAAGAACTTGGCTGTGCCCTCTTTTACTCGCGTGTGAACGTCTGTGATTATTAGCACCAACATTAGGACGCCACTTTTGAGGTAGGTTCACGCTACCACCATGAAGCGCAGATGTTATTTACGTAAAGATGAAAAAAAAAGTGTTTTTCAATACAAGCAATAGATTCGCCGGCTACACGTTCGATACACGTTCCTGCTTGCAGATCGTCTTCAAGTGCAAAAAAAAAAACGTGAACTTTAACTATCCCTTAAAGTAGAAGAGCCGTATACTGAAATCGACGAGTAGAACAACCAAGTGATTCGCTCAAGCCACATTCAAATGTTACATATTTCGTAGCTTCCAGCAATTATAGCTGTTTACTGTACAGAGGTCACTGGCGTGACGGACAAAGCCATCCTTAATTATCACAAACGTGAATTGCCTCGTATTGTTACATTTTCAATCTAATTGTGCTTGGTCGAAACCGTAAATGAGTTTATAGCCTCGCCGTAAGCCCATCGAAATCTTCCTTTCGGATGCTGTTCCATTGGGCACCGGGGAAAAATTCCTGCTGGCAGCTGTTATCCCGGACATAAAGCCATCAGCGGCACCCCGATGCAGTACATTATTCAGCGCACAGCGCGCATTTGTGACTGCCTTCGTACACTCCTTTGTTCGCCTTACGTCCTGGCTCCTGACTGGTGGACATAGGGGTGATTGGCAAACGACAATAGCGGATGTGAATTTCATTAGGACGCCAAATGAGAGTGGCTGTAAGCGTCGGGGGAACAATAGCGGAGGGTCTCTTCCGATTCTCTCATCTGGAACTGAATGCGACTGGACGGAATCGAATGGTTGTTTCTATTTGTGTTGTTTTCTGAGCTGTTTTTCACTATCAATGTGGCCGTGCTTGCCCGAACCACCTCGAGGGTGCCATTCCTGCATAGCTAACCAAAAAAAAACTCTTTCAGGAGATTTTCATGGTGTTACTGAAGGTTACAACATGTTTGAACACTGGAATGATTGTATACTCGTACACACAAGCAGTGGTTGGAATTAACTTATAAATTGTTTATTGGTCGGTTTGTTTATCATGCAAGGACATCCATAGATATTGATTCCGGGGCTATCCTTGCCTGCGATGGACACAGATAATACACTCGCATATTTTACATGCATATGATGGCTTGTCATTGTCACGTTTCCGGCGAGAACAAATACCACAACCTTGGAATGCCACAGTTGAGCCAACTGCTCCACTGCCACTGCATCTAACCGGAGGTCCGCAAAGCCTTTCTAATACACTATAGGGCTTCGAAGAAAAGCGCGAGTGCTTCTACTAATTGTATTATAAATGCGGTAATATCTGCCGTCCTGCAATATATTTAAAAAGTCGACGCTAAATATCCCCGCGAAACAAGGCGCGCACTCTTGAGGTCATCTGGAAGCGCTATCATTTTCTCTTTGCTGCATGCCACTGGCTTCTGCGCGCAGTTGGACAAGCATATTGTATGCGTCACCAGAAGCTTCCGATAAGACACCGCCATTAAAGCCCCACTGAAGCAAGTGCAGTTCTGCGCAGCTCTCTTGGAGGCTGCGACGGAATCTACTGTAGTTGGGCGTCATGCAAGCGGCACTAGGCAAACGCAGTCAAAGAAAATGGCTTTGTTGAAAACACAGTTTCAACATAGTCACGACTACCGCCCTAAAAGACAGCTTCTCTGATATTTTACTTTTGTTTTCATTCGCCAGAACTCCAGTTTTGTTTTCATTCGCCAGAAAAATGCAGTGGGCCACGGAGCATTGGTACGAGCGTTCTCTGCAAATCTAAGCATAGTTGCAAGGAGCCCTCGAGCTCTCAGCGACCTTCATTACCGAGTGAGAATATTATAACACCAGTGAATGGTTATTTAGCTGTTAATATCGACTGCATTAAAAGTGTGTATGGGTGTGGCTTCGTTCAACACAAGGCAATTGCACGTATTGCATTAGTTTGTTTCTCTCATATACTCCGCACCTCTCGGCATAGCCGTGCTTCCTTTTGCAACAATATTAGTTCCTGTCATAAACAAGGACAATTACTTGAGCGCACAGGTAACCACATGCAAACGAAATAAAACTGGGGAAACTAGCTTATTCCCACACCACTTCTTAATGCGGAAAAGCCAGCGCTTCAGCATGTTGACAGTCACACTAGCGCTCGCAGACAGCTTCTGAGGTGCATTGTTAGTTCTGCATGCGGATTCTATTGAGGGTTTATTCAAGATTTGCAACGCTAGTAAAACAGTTTCTCGAAAACTGCACTGGCAAAGAACCCCCCCTTCCGCCTCGGTGCACGTATTTTTGGCTCTCGTCTTTTCGTGTGTGCTCGTGGTGCAGCTTGCCACCCCGCAGACTCCTTCCACGCACGACGCGCTACGCTTGCTCCACGATTCGCTCCCCCAAAGGCTCAGAGACTCGCACCAAGCTTCTGGCATGGTCGGCTCGCTCCAAGCGTTGCCGGAATCATGCGAAGTTACGCGGAAGAACGGACAGCTGACCGACTAGACGCATTTTGAGAACCTAGTAGGAGAGAAAGAGAGACAAAGAATCGTAGACGACATAACGCGGGCGCTGATTTTCAACAAAATTTCATTGGGAAAGCATTCAGTATATGTAAAGGAAGAAAACACGCCTGCGCCAGGCTATCGAAAAAATAAACAAGCAACATTTCAGCAGACTAATGAAGTATTAAGGTACTAAACCTCGCCGCCATGCAACGTCATGGACGTTCTGCGCGTGTGTGCATTATTTTTTGCATAGTATGCATCAATGGCTAACCGTACAGCGCGTAGTGTTACGGCAGTAATTTTTTTTACATAGGCCTGCACCCACACTGGCTGACAGCGTAGTCAGTAAGAGCGCGAAATAAGGCTTTTCCCTCAATGGCCTTTCATGCTCATTTAACCTGGTGTTTCGTTTAGTACTTCATTTTCCTTGCGTAATTCATGCTCGGCGTGGTCGGCTACACGTAAGCAATGCACGCTTAACATCAGAAAAGCCATTGACATAGAACAGACAGAGAGCAAATCAAATGGACAGAGAGCATCTCCGTGGCGAAGAACAGTCACGTGTGCATGATAAGACAACATATTAATTATGAAGCTAAGCAAGCGCCTGTGAAATGTTATTTGGATATTCGCACAAGAAAACTCGCCAATGACTGAAAAAAATAGAAATAAATCCTGGGGCTTTCACGTGCGAAAACGAGGATATGATTATGAAGCATGCCATAGTGGGGGACTCGAGATTGATTTTGACTACCTGGGGTTCTTCAACGTGAACCCAATGCACGGTACGCCGGTGTTTTCTTGTATTTCGCCCCCATTGAATTGTGATTGCCGTGGCCGGAATTCGATCCCGTGTCCTCGGGCTTAGCAGCGCAATGCCCAAGCCACTTCTCCACCACAGCGGAGGCCGATGATTTAACATTGAAATGAAGTGCAGTGAAGCATGTTTAACGGCACACCTCGGCATGCAAAGTCGTCCTCGCAAACCTATATGGAATATCCGGTTGCACACGTTCGGCTGAAATGTGCGAGGATTAGGTGCGACCGTGAATTGAAATGTAAGCGAAAGCGTCCGGTTTTTCCGCTGCAGTAGCGGAAACCTCGTCAGTTCTACTGATTGTAATATTTTCGTCGCCGCGCGTGTAAAGTCGAAATCAAGTGCTCCTGTTGAGAACTACATCAAAAATAAATTTACTTTCTTTCTGCACGCGTTTCATTTCATCCTAATAATACTCAAACATATTACGAACAATCTGCTCTGGCGTTGCAATTACAAGAGCCACGCGAGGCATAGTATAGTGTTTTACAGTGGGTGAAAATATATCTCTTAGCCAGGTGTAAATGTTTCCACAATGGTACCTGTCATGATCACATTGTAGAAACATTTTCTCTAAGTTGAGGCGTTCCTTGTTCACCCATTGTCGATTACTTCAAGCGCTCACCTGCCTGTGAATCATTTGTAACCTACCATTTTGTCCAATTGACCAGGTGTCGATTGAGCAGCAGGCCATTCCAGAAGCGTAGAATGTATTTGAAGGACAATTTATTTCATAGCCAGTTACCACTACCTTTCCGTATGGTAGATGTTTATAGCCTCTTTCGAGGGCCGATCCCGAAGTTCGTGCAAGCGAAAAATGTGGACCGATATGTGCTCTGGGTGTGTGCCCCTAGGTCAAACGGTCACCGTGATGTTGTCAATATATAATGACCATTACGCGACGGACGCTTTCTCTCACTACGGCGTGCCGCATAACCACATCGTAGTTTCGCCATGCAAAATCCCTGAAATTATTTGAAATAATCAACACGTCAGCATGTGCCAAGATGCGACCAGTTCTCGTGGATATGTGCAGTCCGAAAACGGGGTACGATCCAGGGATTAGGGCAGTAAACAAAAATTAGGCTAACCGAAGCTCCTCCTACTCCCCTCACGCGAGGGGTCACGCTATACAGTGCCGGGTGCCGTCGCACAGCAGTCTGCCCCATTTTCACCCCTAACTCACCCCGGAAGACATCATCTTAATTAACTTCAAGTGGAGGTCAAATCTCCTAACTATTTCTTCTTGCCTATCTTGGTGCAGGATACTTTTTTGAATACTTCTGACAGATGTTGTTGCGTGTGCACGCGGAGGTCTTTGATCAAGGCGGTCGTAAGGGCGGAGGCCGAACCATAATATAGCGTTCTGTAGTAAAGCTTACTGACTCAATGATTAATTGATGTGGTTTGCCAGCCCAATGGAACCGCGACGCTGTGATAGGTACACGCCGTAGTGGAGGCCCCAGGGATAAATTTGACCACTCATCTAAATTTAAGTACATCAGCGCTTTAATGCGAAAACATTTGATGCAAAAACTTCGGCAGTGGCGTGACCAAAACATGGTACGAAAAATGGCTGACGGCTTAAAGAGTGAAAACACGTCATGAAATTCTGGGTTTGACGTCAAATTTCTCGGTCAACCGAGCGAGAAGGGCAGCTAAGGCCACTGGAATCCTGGACTGAGCGGACCACCCACTGCAGAGTGGAGGAGCTACCTACGCTCGCGTGCTCTTTCGATTAAAGTTTATTCTCTCTCTCTCAAATTTCTGAGTGTCTTACACAACGAGGCACCACGTCTTCACTATATGCAAAAGCTCACGCAACACTTTTGATAAAGTGCGGGTCACCGTCGTCATCGTCTTCTATCAAGCCTTAACGATTCTTCAATACGAAATGGCACCGCTGCACTCCACGTACCTATTTCCTGGCCAATCCTCCACAGTGGTTAGGAACCACATACGTGACACGAAACAACAACCACAAACTCTCAACGCCAAATCATGAGTGTATAAAATGAGTTGCACCACCGCCATCATGCATCAAAATGAACGCCGTGCTAGTTTACAACGTGCACGATGACATACGGATGAATACTTAATCGAAAACATTTCACCAAAGCGACTGCAATGCTTTCGCATTTCCACAGATAAGCAGGCTTAAGTGTATTTGCTGAATTTTTTCTATTTCGACTCCATCTGAATGGGGCCAAGTAAACTCTTCTCGGAGTTAAATACTCAATGGTTCACGTGCAACACCTATGGCATTATTTTAGATGTGCATATATTTTCAGAATTTGACAAAAATTTCGAACAATGCAACCCACATTGCTTCTTTGGCACGCTAAGCTTACCATTTCAGGCCCGAATTACTCACAGTGCATGGCAGGAAAAAGCACACTGTTTCAACATGACGTAGTCCTTGGTGAAATACACAAAAATAATAAAGAAACTCTGCATCACTAACTCAACCGAAGCTTTAGTACAATGCTACTTATGGGAATTACTATAGCGTCACGTGTCTTCAGAGTATACTCTGGACGCTCCCTTATTTACCTGTCTGTTCATTGCACATACAGGGTGTATCAGCGAAGACATCGAAAAATGTTTAAAGGTTGCCTGTGGAAGATAGCACAATTCCAGTTCATGAGATGTTCTACTCGAAGAGGCGAACATTACTTGCACAAAAAATTGAAATGGATAATCGACTAATTAACAAAAATGCCCTACTTAAATTTTTAACTCATTACCTTATGTCCCATATTGCAATATACAAATTCTAGCCGTAGAGTTCGCACGACGGATTCACTTGGAACAAATTCTCAGGATCACACCAGTTTCGAGATATTAATTCCCAAGCTTTGCGGAACAATGCATTGGCGTTCCAGTTACTTTCTTACGAAAGCGTTGTCTTATGCATTGAAGCGCAAAAGTAAGTGGAACGCCAATGCATTTCTTCAAGTTCGGGAATTGATCTCTGGTAACAGGTGTCATCCTGACAATTCGTTCCAAGTAGATCTGCCTTGCGAACTCCACGGCTAGACCTTGTAAAGTGCAAAATGGACCATAAGGTAATTAGTTAAACAATTTATGTTCATTAGTCGATCATGCATTTGAATTTTTTGTGCATGTAATGTCCAGCCTTTACGAGTAGACCAGCTCATGAACTAAAATTGTGCTGCTGCCACAGGCAACCTGTAAATGTGTTTGAAAGTGTTCTCTGAAGCACCCCGTATGTTTCTTTCTCATGTGCCATAACAATAATATTGACAATAATAACAATCATCAATTAGCCAATCAACAAATCAATCGATTATTCAACCATGTTTATTTACCATGCCTAGGAACAAACCTAGCGTCTGAGTGCTGGTGCACGCATACATTAAAAACCAAAAGCAAAAAACAAACACACTCCACTGGAATATGATAAAAATAAATAAAAAACAATTGTAAACAGAAGAGAGTACCTGCAACAAAGCGCGAAGTAAATACAAAATAAAGAGGAAGGGACGGGCAGTTGAACAATGTATGAAACCATGACACAACACGGCAAAGCTCGAAAAGAACGATGACAGCGAGTTATGGAAAATATCAAGATCAAGAAAATAAGCGTTGTGAAGACTGTATTCAGTGGACGGTTGAGTGTTTGCTATGACAGGGAGGAACAACGAAGGGTCTATCTTCTCTGGTAATCTTGCGCGGAATGCCAAACATGATACAAATGAGGAGTTTGGGACAGGCGAGGCTACCGTGAAGCAGTTTTAGAAGAAAGAGAAGATCAGCGCGATTACAGTCGGCAGCGAAGCAAGGGCAATGACAATAATCCAACAGTGCTACAACAAGGTCCAAGGTCCTAGTTTGTCAACAGCGCGAGCAGAGCGGGCCGAGCGTTGGCGATGCCGCTGGACGGAGGCGCGTCTTCTTCTTCACATATAATAATAATACGGCTGTTTCGTCAGGCTCAATAAAGACAAATAATATAACTATTTTTAGCTTAAATGCATGAACGGCACGAGGTGTGGGCACGTACAGATGCACCTAGAAGTTGTTTTTGTTGTATTATGTACTATCGACCAAAAAAGTTTACGGACCAATGGATCTGACAAAAAGCTGAATATCTCCGCAGCTTCAAAACCAGCCTGGTATTCCCATTTCCAGCCTCTACTGGTATATGTGAACGACAGTGTGATATACGGTTTTACTGGCTACTTTTATAAGGCTGCTCGGATGTTTAGCGTTTTCTGAGATCCCGTAGTCCGTAAACTTTTTTGGTCGATGGTACGTGTCATGTACTTCACTGCTGTGTGCAGCGTTGTCCACATATGCAAATATAACACTGATATTTTTATGTATGCCTACTTTGTTTCTTAAAACTTAATTGATGCAATTGGGTAACCAGTTATATGATGTGTTTCCTTTTCGAGTCACTAGGGCAGAAATGGTTAGACGAGTTGCGTTATGCCAAACATTTTGCTACATACTTGCATTGTTCGCAAGAAACTAAAAACATTGTGCCGCATTTCATGCCCTGATAAACCACATTTGGCATAAAATTTAGGTAATCCATACTCTCATTTTCTTCAAGCGTTTGTGCATGCGACAATTTTTTTATTTATTCCGCCGTTAGTAAATGAGATACAATCCATGGCGCAGACGCAATTGTAGACGCCTTAGTTTTGCATTACTGCTTCTTTGTCCAATCATTCTCTTGAAGGAATTGCTGACTTTCAAGGTTTCTCCATGCATTGTTGGCATCTAGCAATTCCAGAAACATGAAGAGATTCTTCACTAGTCTAGCTTGTTTGTTTTCTTGTAACCCAGGCAACACATGTCGAGGGTAGCGCAACGGCAACGTGTTCATACCTGAAATACTTTGGCACATTAGTTGAGAGAGATTACCCCATCAGCTTCTAATAATCTTGAACTAGAGGTCACAGAAGCAAAAAAATAAAAAGGAAACGTGTGTACGCTTATAATGATAGAAAAAAAAGTTTATATTCCTTTAGCAACGCCTCACATTCCCATTTTCTCCACCCGTTTAAACGACCAAGGAGCAAGTGCTACTTGCGAAAGTGAATCGACTAAAAAGCAAAAGAAAAAGTTGGAAAGCCAATCAACCTCCAGTTGAAGTCAATGCAAGTCAATGTGTTCCTGAGAGATTTGGGTTAGAGGTGCAGGCAAGAAATTCAGATTTCAGAGACGGATAGCTGATTGGTAAGCACGTTGGTGTATTGAAGCATGACTGACAGCTCAGATTTCGACGATTGCCGACATGTGCTCGCCGTATATCATTGTGCTTCCAGTGTAACTTGCTTTTGTGTGCCGCCAAATAAAAACTTATTTTGGGATTCACAGTTTTGCTACTGCGTTCTTCAGCGTCACTACAACGTGACAATATATATTTATTTATTGTCTTTCATAAACAGAAAGAATGCGCTGTGGCGACTGTCTCAGAATGAGACAAGAGAAGAATAAAGCACGCACACTTTTCACATACGGTGGCCCATCCGAATGTGCAGACTCAAAGAAGGAGATGAGAGTCTCGGTCGCAAGGTACAGCACTCCTGCAAAACGACTACGCATATACGAATGGTTGGCGGCGACGAAACATCAACAACTCCCCTTAAGTTTCGCAGAGCCATCGCTGGCATCAGTATCTGTTAGCACCTTACAGCATCTGCTTTAGTTTGAGAAACAGGTAAGTGTTATTAAATGAATATTTAAAATTGGAATATTTGATTTAATTCAAGAGCGACCTTTCTAGTTACATCTGTGTTTAATTTGCCCATCTCACGTAAACTGGTACAGCGCCAGAAAACAGCTAATTCAAGGGACGGCAGCAAGCAACTAAAGGTAAATTTTGATCTCTCTTGAAGGTCCAAAACGTTGCACTGAATAGATCTTGCTTAGTCCTAATAGCCGCACAAAGAGCAAAACATAAAAAAGCTGCCAATAAGAAAGTGACACCTTGTCGTTTCTACGGAACGGAACTTTATTGAGCCTCAGTGAGTCAAGACGCGATGCAAGCACCGACAAAGCGCGGAAAATTGTGCACCGCAATTTCTAGCCACAAGCAAAGGGCACAAGTCGCGCGGCGAGACATTCTCTTACACGTCGGCCGCCGTCCGTTTCGTGGAAGTGTGCTTGCGGGGCGGTTTTGTTTTGCAAATTAGGCAACTCGGCGCCGCGAAGCGGTTGTAAAAACCTCCTATGGACAAACAAGCGTTCGCGGCCTGCACGGCTAGCATTATACCTTCCCCTCGGCACGCACTTAGGTTCAGACGGAGCCATTTCCGTAGAAGGCAGATTAGTTTGTCTGAGGAGGTGCGTACGCAGCTTTTCCGCACAATGACGCCTGCACGCTGTCGCAAGATTTCCCTACGGGCACTGAGGTGGCGTTTTATGACTTTCGTGACCAGAGAAGAATTGCGCAAACAAACCGAGCGTAGAAGACGAGTTGCGAAATTGCCCACGCAACGCCTCTGCATCTTTAATTGCAGTTGAGGGACGGCTAGGTTTGAAAGCATGTGGGAAGGAATGTTTAAATGAAGTCACGCGTCTAAGGGTTTCCGGCAAGTTTAGGTCTAGTAGAAGTGACCAGATTGTAGTCCAGGATTCGCAAGGGTGATCGATCGATATTCTGAGAATAAATCTTCATTGGAGTCAGCACAGCGACAACCTTTCCTCGAGGAGTGTACACGTCTCTAAATGACACAGCACGCGATTCAACTATTGCGCAATGTCTGGGCAAAAGTTCACACAATAAAATGAAGCATAAAAAAGGCTGAGATTCCACTCGTCACAGAAGCTTGTGGCCGTGAAATTACATTTCAGTCGTTTCCCAGATACGCTAACTTGTTTAGCAACGAAAGAGAGTGTTAATTGGCGAAACATGTAGACAAGTATAGTACGCCATTCCTCTGGTCACTATAGCGACCTTTGAAACATATATCTCGCTAGAAGAAGTTAATCATCGCCAGAGTTTGACGAAGTGGCCACAAAAAAATATTCTTTATAAAGCAGATCCTGAATAGCGTTTATGTCAAGTCACCACTAAGTCTGCGAAAAATCTATCACCGTTCTCGCATTAATATTGGCTCTGACTGTAAGCACTCTTTTCATTGCGCGTGTTAGCTCTACGTCGCATGTGTCTTATGCCGTGGATGACAAGTTTCTGGATTGCTCAGCTGTCACCATTAGCCCCAGAAAATGTTGTAACGGCAGCTATAGATGCTACAACTTGAGGGTGCGTAGCACGTTCATGAAAGCTAGGCAATCATATGATTATAAGCGGAAGTATGTATAACATATTCCGTGGACATGGAATAATTAGGCCACATCAGCACACCCTGGCTTGATATAAAGCTAGATCGCAAATCTTATTCTGTGCCTGTTGCATCCCAGTAAACTTTTATTTCTTTATTTTTAGTGTTTCTATTACATGCTTTTCATTATCTCTATATCGTTAAGTTAAAACAATTAGCCATCCACACTATACGATGAATACATTGTGCCTGATACCTTTGAAAAAAAAAATAAAAAGGCACTGACGAACTACACCACAAAAGACACTTTCGTATGCAGTAAAATACCTAGTTCCGAGTTCATAAAACAGTGACTATTAACGAGGTCGAAAAGAACACATTATTGCAGGACGGGCGCTGAAGTTCTACCTAGCGTTTATTTCAAACAATCGGCTATTTTGTACACTGCTGAATAGGCACGCGTCGTCATATAAAAGATTGCACAAGTCAATCAGTTCCAGCGTCTAGATACCTGGAAAGACGTCACTCTTCTTTTTCATGTAGTGCCAACGATGGACAAGTCGCACAATGATCGCCTGATTTCCTGATATAACACGCTTTAGCCATTGCACGTCATGTCTTACTTTGTTCTTTACTTAAAAATGTTGTGTTAGCAAATATATGTCTACCAGTGTACTTTTTACAGGGTTTTGACAAGTGGGTACCAATCCTTTTTGGGCGTGATTATAGTGGCGTCATTATAAAATACCTAGAGCTATTTAATGCACATTTTGCCTATGCGGTCTATGTAGTCCGACCATTTGTATCGCCTTGCACTGTCTTCAGTTCTTTTGAAGGTTATACACGGTCGAAAATTTACAAGGCTCGAAAAAACAATGTTTACATTGTCTCCGCTTTCGATTTTTTTTCAGAATATGTGAAACTTTATGGAGGTATGGCAGCACTATCGCCTGTCTTTTAGCAGAACGTGAGGTAGTGTAAGCCTATTACATAAGGAAAGCAGGTGATAAGTATTTCTTTCTAGGCGTTGCATGAACAAAAAAGTTTATTTTGTTTCCAGCAACCCAGACACGTGAACTGATTGATAAACACGTGAACTGATTGATTTGTGAAATATTTTGTATTATTATGCGTGCCTAATACACAATGTATCAATAGCCGATTGTGTGAATAAACGCTAGTTGGAAGTTCAGTGCCCGTTCGGTGGTATGTGTTCTTTATGCACCCGTCCTTCACCATGTTTTATGAACTAATGAACAGTATCAAGATAAACCAATTCGATCAAAATGAAGATACTTTAATACTTCATTATGTCCGCAAAATATTACATATGTTTTTGAGTCAGAGATTGTGTAAGACCCACAAATCCCTCCGACATACAAGTAAAATATTACACAGTGTTTGTCCGAAAAATAATGTCAGTGATTATATTGTGAAGTGACTATACGTCGCAATGTGCTGGCACCGGTTTGAATTGGTAGAGGGGGAAGTTAGCCTACGCATGCGCAGTCGCTCAGTCCGCTGCGCCCATGTAGTGTAAGGACAGGCTTTTTCGTGAAACTGGTTTCATGTCCCGTGCAAGCCGTACTGCAGCGCTCGTTTGAACAAAGGGTTGCCATAAAGCTTTTTGTGAAACTAGGCAAATCCACAGTGGAAACATTTCCTATCATAAAGATGGCCTTTGGTGATAATAGTTTGTGGGAACGTTAAGTCTACCGGTGGCACAAGGCCTTTTTAGAAGGTCGTGAAGAGGTCAGCGATCAAGCCCGCACGGGACGGCCATCAACGACTATCACCAAAGAAAATGTGGCGCGTGTGAGAGATCTTTTCAACTCAGGCCGGCATTCGATTACCCGTTTAGTGGAACAGACATTAAAACAGTCCAAAAAGGACCGTTCACGAGATTCTGACAAATAATTTGCAGACGCAAAACGTCTGCGCCAAGATTGTGCCCAAAGTTTTAACAGACGACCAAAAATGGTGCCGAGTTGGAACGTGCCAAGATCTTTGGGACTTGTGGGAAAGTGACGCCCTCTTTATAACCAATGTCATCACAGGGGACAAGTTTTGGGTGTTTTAATACGACCCCGAAACAAAAAGGAAATGTACCGAGTGGTACACCTCAACCTCCAATCATCCTAAGAAGGCCAGAATGAGCAAGTCAAAGGTCAAGACCATGATCATTGCGTTCTTTGAGATCAGGCGCCTCGTCCACCATGAGTTTGTACCCCATGGTACAACCATGAACGCCAAATTCTGCGTGTAAGTGCTCAAGAGACGCAAACAAAGGGTTCATCGTGTTCGGTCTGACATCGCGGTGAATGGAAACTTCACCATGACTATGCTTGCTTGCTTGCTTGCTTGCCTTTAAAAGTGGCTCGTACCCACTATGGGGGATTGGCCAAGAATCGGGTGATTGAAGGAAAACAGTTATCGGAGTCTTATCGGGAATACTTTTATGCGCCCGCCCACATTGCCTTCCTCGTGACCCGCTTCCTGGTGGATTAAAAGGTGCCAACGGTTCCCCAGCCCCTCTACAGTTCCGAAGTGGCTCCCCCATACTTTTTTTTTGTTCCCGCGCTTGAAAACACCATTCAAGGACATAATTTCGGGACAGTTGACAAAGTCAAAGAGGCTTGCACCAAGGCTCTAAAGGACATTCCGGAGGAGACCTACCGTGACGCCTTTGATGCCTGGAAATCTCGCTGGAAGCACTGTATCGACGCAGGAGGAGTATATTCTGAAACATTTTAATGTGTTGTACTGATCTGATCAGCAATTTCTTTTTAATTGACTCACTGAGATAACTTTTCGGACATGCCCTGTAGAAAACAGAACAATAACTACGATCACGAATCTCGACATTGATGTTTGTTTTAGTGTTAACTCTTGCTGCAATGATTTTCTTACTGATTTTATTGAATGAACGGGTATCGCTACTTTTGCAATAAGTAATTCCGAGTACCCAGAAACATGCGAATATTAACTTTTACAATTGGTTCATGTTAACACAACGATATTCATGAGCTTTGTGAGCTTTGTCCAAACGAACTTTGGACAAAGCTCACCCACACGGAGTAGGTGTCAATACTCTGTGGAATATAAACAACTGAATGAATAAAAATAAATACTCTGCCGAAATAAACGCATTCAATGCCAATGTTTGAGCGTGGGATAGAATACGCGAGCGACTTAACGACCAACTGCAACAAAATTTCACTTAGGCAAATTTTATTAATAAATCGGTAGGCTATACAAAGAAGCAATCTTGGCAATGTTGTCAGTCTGGCAATTGTGTAAATTTCTTATTAGCAGCCTTTAGAGCCCCTTTTCACGGGATCCCATGAGCGCCGCCATGGTCGATCACGTGGGACGCGTCTATTGCTTCCCTTAGCTTCCAGCGTTGCCTCCATGTTTACAATGAATGTGCAAGACGCCGGTGCGGCTTAGCAGACCTCTTTTTCAGCAGATATTGTGGATGGTGACCGAGTGAGCGACACAAAGCTTTGGCCGCAGCGTCAGAGGACATGCAAGGGCTTTCAGAGCTCACTACGCCTTGCCCAAATCGTGTGAACAGCATATACGGTTATTGTATAGAAGCAAGAGGTAGAAATGTAGTCCTAGGTGTCCAAAATTTTCGCTTATGAATTAAATTGGTATCCGTGCATTATGTTTTTCTTTACTTACTCGGCTAACACATTGAAGCAGCTACTTGTCAAATTTCATCACTCAGTAAAGTGCCTCGGTGTGGCCACTATCTGATTGTTTATTTTCAGCCTAATCGCTCGTGGGTATGCACAGCTACGATAGATTTGTTCTTGGTGCACGAAATACTTGGAACGTAGATATCCTGTACTTTACAATAGCTAGCAGCCAGGACGTGTTATAGCCAGTCACTCTCTTACCCTGTAGATCGCCAAGAAACGTTGAACTTAGAATATCCATGTTTTGTCGGTGCAGTCACCGTCATCCATGCTTCGGCGCATTCATTCTAGTGTGCCCTCATTCACTTGTTTCTTATGCATTGGCGCTAGAATTGAAATAAGTGTGCGTGCTAATTGAGGTGGGTGCGTGTAGATAACGTCCTAGAAATCCACTATACCAGGAAGCGATGCTGAACCCTTTGTCACTGTGTACCAAGCGGTATACTTACTTTTGCCGACGTTTCGGGGTTGAAGTTCTTTCTTTGGAGGTTAGCGATGCAAGGCTGGCGGATGAGTCATTTTTTTTATCCTAGAGGAAAGCCGTGCATCGCTAAGGGCCGGCAGCACAGGCAGTGCTTATGTAGCAGCGTTCGCACAGGTTCATTCCCCTCCTTATTATGCCATTCACTGTTTGTGCAACCAACTACTGCACACATCTGCCCTCTATCGTTCTGCATCTTGCCGCATGAATGGAGTGCAGTGTGTTAGGGAACACCAAATGTCATTTTCGACAGCTGATCTCACAGTATAGCAGGGCGGAAGCAGTAATGAATTCGTATTCGTGCACTTTCGCTGAGGCAACGCGTGGGTTCTGGAACGCGCTTTCCAGATGACTATGCCTCACGTCATTTGCTTCTCGCACGCAGGCTACAGATTTCTGCAATAACATTCACTAATTTGCACAATACGCACTGCGCATCTGACGGGGCATTGGCCGAGAGATGGCAAGCTATTAAGCTCTATGTTGTTGACAAAGAGAATCAACCACGTCCTATCGGTGTAATAATCGAGCTCACAAGACGAATGTTTACTTGCTGGTCGATAGGCATGCCTGCGACGCTGTTCTAGTATAGAAAGGACCGGTTGTTGGCTCTTGGGTTGCAGACCCTTCTGTGCAGCTTTAAAATGAATAACTTTGACAGTTTAAGATGCAATATGTGTTTTGTGTCATTCATAAAGCGATGTTATTGTAACGTATCGGACTGAACAATCGATTGGTGGGGTGAGGGGACGGGGGAATGTGTTAACACTGAGTCTCAAAAGCGGCAAGGAGAGAGTTCATGGTTATAACGCGCTCTCAGTTGTTTTTTTTTTTTTTTTTTTCAAGCGGAGCTTGCATTGCCTTGCAAGTTTCGGCGGTGGTGGTGTTGGTGTAATGCTAAAGAATCCGGCTGCTCCCAGGGTAGACCAAGTGCGGGGAAAGCGAGCCGGCACCGGATCACGTGACGCGCGCGACCAATAAGGCTCGTTTGGTGTGTCGCGGGTAGGGAAATAGAAGGAAAGGGGGTTGGTGCGCGCGCCGCCGGGCTTCCCTAGCCTCAGAACAGCCTCGGCGCCTGGGTAGGAATGCCACGCGCGATGCGTTCCGCCGGGGAGCAGGCTGCGTTTGAGCAACGGCACCGCGAACTATCCCGGGAAAGGGCTCGTAGTTGACGTGCCGATTCTAGTGTGAGGGCATGCAAAGCCGCGGCGAAACGTCAGCGAAGAGCCGACGACCCTGAGTTTAGGGCAAATGAAGCGAAACGCCTGGGACAGTATCGTCTTGGCAATCCAGGAACCCAACAACGGTGGTGCACGCCTCGTAACTACGGGAAAGTAGTAGGTCAGGTACACATAGGACAAGCTTCGCTTAACCCCATTTTTCTAGACAGGGGAAGGGCTGGTGGTATTTTTCAGGTTGGCCGCTGATGAAGCTCAGTATTTTACCCGCGCAAGGCTTGTGCACCGAGCTAATTTCTCCTAGGAAATTGCATAGAGCGCTTAACTTCCTTTCGAACCTCTTCATTTCCGCTCTACCGTAGCAGTTCCTGGAGCCGAGATGAGCAGGATGGCTCAACATAACACTATTTGCTTAATGTTGTCGCAAACAGTTGCATTGCCATAGGTTTCATTACAAGCTGGTTAAGCTCTGCTCGTGTGTTCTTATGGGCCCAGCCTAGCAGTCGAGAACTTGCACTCAAATGCATGTAAATAGGCGCTTGCTGGCCTTCATAGCTGTGAATTTATATCGCGTACACGTCAAACCTAATCACGAAAATGACGAACACTCATTCGTGATGGAGAACGATGAAGAGAACGGAACGAAAGACATCGGGACAAGAGATGCTATATATGTAAATAATAATGACGTTGCGTTGCCCAACTTTAAAAAGAAGATATGGTTGATCCCTCTTTCATAGGAATCAAACATGAAAGTGAAACGTTTCTTCACAGAAGCTGTTGCATGTTTTTTTCGTGAACTGACTGTCTGCTGCAGTGAAACCGGCATGATTGGCGGGTCGGCGACCGTGTTGCAGGTTTGATCGGCGCACGGCATCCTATTGGCGGGAGGCGTCCTGCTGCCGAGTCGCTTCTACGAGGGTGCGACCATTTTGGTACGGCTCCGTATTGACTTTGGGAGCCAGTATAGCGGCGACGCATAACACAAACATACCCCATAAAGTGGATAGGCAAACGGCGCTGCGGTAGCTCAATGGTAACAGCATCGCACGCGTAATGTGAAGACGTGGGATCGTTCCCCACCAGCGGCCAGTTGTTTTTTCATCAATTTTTATTTCCATTAATTTCTCATTTCTTTATTTCGATTCAACACTAATGTCACGTTCTTCATTAGCAAATTTGTTTAATGATTTCTTCACTTCTCCTATAAACAGCCCTCATCATCCTGCTAGCTTAGACCATCTTACATCTAACAATCCTGTCGGTGCAGTTCTAACACCTGCCAGTGCTCAGGAGATATATAATGCATTCATAACTTTTCGGAACAGTAGAAGCACTCATGTTGATGGTTTGCAAATTCGCCCTGCTAAATATGTTATAGATCTCCCCGGTATTAGAGCATGTTTTTAAGCTCGCATTTTTAAATGGTACATTTCCGAAAGCACTGCAAGTAGCGAAAGTTAGTGTTATTTTTAAAGGTGGTGATAAGAACCTATTATCCAATTACAGACCTATATCGATCCTACCGATCTTTTTAAATGCATTGAAAAAATGATTAACGTTAGAATGTTTTCTTTTTGTGCAAAACATCACATCATTACCGACGATCAATCTGGCTTCGCGAAAGGACGTTCAACGGAACAGGCACTCGTAACCGAAAAAGAATTTATACTTAATGCATATGAACAAAAGTTATTAACACTAGGGGTGTTCATTGACTTCTCCAAGGCCTTCGATCCTATTAAACATGAAACACTAATAGAAAAACTCGGAAACCTATGGCTTTAGAAGGGTATTTTTAAGTATAATAAAGAGCTATCTGCAGTACCGATGTCAAGTGGGTGTAATAGGAAGTCGTACATCAGATCTTAAATTAGTAACAAGTGGGTGCCTCAGGGGAGCATTCTTGGGCCGCTATTATTTAATGTTGATATTAACGACATAACAAACATTACTTCAGCGGCTAAATATATTATTTATGCGTACGATACCACCTTATTATTTAGGTCTGCTAGCTGTAGTGAACTGGTGACTTGCGCAAATTCAGCATTAAGTAAGCTTAATACATGGTGTCAAGTAAACTCATTAACCATTAACACGAACAAAACGAGATCCATTCTATTTGTACCTAAAAATTATAGGACTAATATTACTGACCGTATATTTATTGGAAACTCAACTGTATATGTAACCTCCTCAGTTAAATGCCTTGGCGTCATTTTTGACGAACATTTACCCTGGAATAAACATTTTGGTTTGCTCAGCAGTAAACTTGCAGGCGTCGTGGGTGCCCTTGCAAAGGTACGCTCTTTTCTGCCCACTTCCGTCAAATTATTAGTGTATAACTCTCTCTTTTTTTTTCACACCTAAATACTGTCACCTTGTATGGTTAAACACTACAGGGTCAAACATTACTAAACGTTCTCTACTACAGAAAAAGGCTGTGCGTGCTATTAGCAACTTGGCTTATGACGCACACACTGAACCCATTTTTAAGAAACTTCAAGTTTGTCCTGTAAACTTGCTATTCATGAATTGCTCTTGCAACGGTGCCTTACAGAAAGAAAGCGAGGCAGTCACTTTATTCAGCACCTATCTAGCTTACGCAAGAACATTAAAAGTGTGGTTGATCCCTCTTATATAGGAATCGGTATAGAACACGAAAGTGAAACGTGTCTTCACAGAAGTAGTGTAATGTTTATTGCACATTGATATATAATGTCTATTGGTGTTTTGTGGCTAAAGCGCCCTTAGGCGTTGATGCACCCACGCTGACGCCTGGTGGCACGTCTCCTCCATCACGACTACCAACGTCGATGACCATGAGCAACCATCGTGCATATGGAAGCTGCACTACGCTGCACACGCTAGCACAACGCGAAAGACGAAGCACGTAACTGACACACTAATACAACGCGCAAGACAAAGCACGTAACTGAATCGTCACCGAGTCAAATCAGCGCGTACAGCGCGTCGTAATTGCAGCCTCCGCGATCAACTTCAGAAACATTTTCAGAGCTAATTGCGGAGGCCACGCTCCGCTGTGCTGAGTACGGTGAACGCCGCCACCTAGGTGGCGTTGGTAGTGCTTCTTGATGCCAGCGTCCCTTCGAATGCTGGCATCGAGGCGTCGTAGTGCTGAGACCACCGAAGCTATAGTGCCTAGAATATACATACTAGTGTGCCGACCGCGGGCTTTCCGGTGGCACGGAGAATGATGCCTTCCGCCGGCGGCCACCAGACGGCGATAGCCATACGGACCGTGCTATGCCGAGCGGCGTCTCTAGCCAACGCGCGCGTGTGCGACAGACGCCAATGGGCTGTCCCAGCCCGTTTCGTTCTGCGGAGCGTTGGTTGAGGTGCAAAGCGTAATCGAAAGAATATGATTTCGTTGCACTTACAAACGATCGTAGGCACAGTTATCATTATAACGCTACACGATACGGGGTGTTTCTGCGAAAAATACCAATAAATAAATACGTGGTTTCCGAAGTGTAAATTTTTTCCACAGTAAACTATTATATGCGAGACATGTCCACAAATGCTAAATTCGCACCAAGTTGTATCTAATTACCATAAATTAAATTAATTACCATAAATGACGGTAATTAAACAGGGCACATTTTCATGGGCGACACGCCGTCGACTAATTTTGAAGGAGCGCTCAATGTAGCAATTATTAAAGTGTTTCTCACAAGCGACAGCCGCCAGAATTAGCCTTCGATCAGCCCTCTTATATTCTTCTCCCACTCGCCAAAACGTTCTGGCCAGTCAACAGGCGCTGAATAATGAGACTTGCTCGTTGTTTGAGCGCTATCCAGTTGTACAATATGGGACAAAACAGGTGCTGTGTTTACGCCTTGTTTTATGCGACATCTCGGTTCCGTCCGTGAACAGACACAAGTGCGAACCACGCGCACAGAAAGAAACCCAGCAATGACATGCGGAGGCACCACATGCTACTTGCTCGAAAGCTACAACGCGCCGCAACCGACTGCGCTTATGAACGCGCATCCGAAGTGCACTCGAAGCGCAAGTGACGCGTGATGCGCCGCTCGGTTAGCACGGTCCCAAACAGTGTCGCCGTCTGGGGGCCTCCGGCGGAAGGCATCACCGGCAGTGCCAGCGTCTCCCATTGGAAACGCCCGGCGGTCGGCACAAATTAAAAAGAACAGCACTCGTCATAATGCGACCTGGTTCACACCTCGCGCACGCACAAATTATGGAACACAGCTACTCTCCCACTCACTACCGTCCTTGCTAAATTCACTTGGTTTCTGATTACTTATTTCATTCCTTACAGTTCTGCAACAATGATGATTGTCCCTGTATTACATTGCTTGAACCACACTTTTTTTTGCGCATACTTAGATTCCTCTCCTACCACTGTACAATGCTATCTAACAATGTCTGATTGCTGTTGCCAATTCTTGTTTTCTTTACCTTTAGACAATTTTGAAAAGAGCGCAGACCCCTGTCAAGGGGAATAGATTTTGGCTTTTTGTATGTGCCACTACATCATGTATTGGATGTGAAATAAAATTTGATTTGATTTGTAAAAGTACTGAAAGTTGGGCGAGTTGGTAGCTATTCGTCTTGAAACTGCAGCGCGCACACAAGAAACAATAAATAAATAAATAAAACGAGGACAATTAACTGAGTTGCGAGTCAGCGCCTGTATGTCACCTTCGCCTTATTGTCCTCGTTTCTTGTATGCGCGCTCTGCAGTTTCAAGTTGATTTGATTTGATTTGAATTAATAAGTACAATTTCCCCTACGTTTTCATTAGTGTCATTGTTTGTTGGCTTCTTAAGAATAATAAAATTTGGTCCCCTCGGTTCCCTTTCTTCCCGATGTTCTTAAGTGATATCAAAAACGAGCGCCTATTCCTCCCACAGTGTCGTTTTGGACGCCGTTTGTTCCGCTTAACCATGGGCATCTGTCGGCGACAAATAATGAAGTACAGAACTTGTGATGTCTTGCAAAAGGACGTTGTGATAGCATTAAAAATTTTACGAACACTTTTCGTCCTATTCGCCCATCTCAGTTGTCTCCCTTAACATTTAGAGCTCTACGAAGCGGACGCATGCGTAGTGTTCTCTAGTTGATTTGGACAGATTCATTCTCCCGCCATTGGGACAGCCCGAGCGAATAAAAATGATAAAGCTGGTTTCGCGTTAAGCGATGAGGAACTTGTGTACCTCCACTGCCTTTTCCCACGCCTTCAACCTGGCAAATTACCCTCGGTTGCTTTTACTGTACACAAAATGTACTTCGCCTTTTTTTCTAATAAATACGGTGTATGTAAGTCATGAAGGGTACGTTAATCACGCGACCACAGTACTACATGTACTGATAATCCCTGCCGCTTTGCTTTACGCGAAAGAAGCCCACGAATACATGAAAAATTTCCGCGCGACTACACGCTCGAGGCACTTTGTGTGTATTCGCGGGCTTCTTTCACGCTCGGAAATACACTTTTATGGAGCCCGTATTGAGCAACAGAAAGGTGAATCGGGAGTTTTTCGTGTTGCTCTACTATTTTCTCATTGACACTTGTCATGTAATTATAATATTTGAGAAGTTGACTATTTACTTAGGACTAATTATGCAATTAGACGGAATGCAAAAAAAGATAATCGAGTATCTCCAAGCTACGGTAAACAGCATTATCTTGGTTCTGTCCAGGTACGTGGCATTTACACATTTTAAAATCTTCGTGCATGACAATTGGGACACCCTGCATAAAACAGATGGTCGGAAGAAATTCTCTATGATCGGCATTCTATTTTTATACCTTATTCCATGACTGTGTATTGTTAATGCTCTGCGCTAAACATAAACTTGTATATACTCTATCTCATCAAGTGATTTTCTATATGTAAGCAGTGAATTTATGATAAGCTACCTTGACAGAAGTGCTCTGCGACGAAACGAGTTGACGCCACTGATGGGTATTTATGCATCTTCGAAGCATGTGCGCCCTCAGAACTGTATAGTGCAGTACCACGCAGAATTGGAACTGATAAATGCAGCTGAAAAAAAAACTTATATCACTCACTCCGAGGGCGCGTGCAGTGAGTTTTCAAGAAGAATTCTTCTGAAATGGTGGCCGTAGTTTAAGAAATTACAGTTCAGAAATAAAAAAAATAATAGAATAATTTGACCTCGGGCAGCTTATATTCACTGTAATCAGTTTAGGTCTCTAAAAATGTTTGTTTGTAAATCCTCCCTTCTAGGTGAATATATTGGAGAAAGCTGATTACGAACGTACTGCTGTCAACAATATTAGAAAATAACACGTTAAATGTGTTCAGTAGGTAGGTTTGAAGTGCTGTGTTTAACACCGTGTGGTGACCCAGACGGGCCGAGATTGAGCTTTCGTCTACGAAAATAAATAATGATAATTAAGTGTGGCAGTTATGGAATTTTCACTCTCGTGATAGAATTAGGCGAAGATGAAACGAAGCAGATTTCGCGCACTGCGGGAATCGATGTTATGCTAAGCATTTTGCTGGTAGCCGGTTACCCAGCATTGCCCGCGATTACGCATAGCGTTACCAGATGAACCAACGTGCTTGTGTGAGACGAACAGCTATGTTTCTGACGCGAGCGTGTGTAATACGACAGCAGTGACGGGGATCGTGTGGCACCAACGACATGATTTCTACTACGGCTGGTTGTTAGGTTCAACATATGTACTGGACGAGCGTAAGAGAGAGAAACACGGACTGTGCCGTCATCAGCGAGCACATCCTATGCAATCGTACGTGCCTATGGCTATATCATGGGGTGTATTAAAACGAGGATGGCATTTGCACTCCTGTGCTGACACGTTCAAGTATGTTCGACCAGGGCCGATCATAAAGGCAGTGCGACGTAGCGCAGTTTTTACGCAGCGTTAGCTGCTACGTTGAAAGCACTGTGGAATGTGGGCCGGTCCAGAAGGCTGTGCAGCCTACCACAACTTCTCAAAGTGCGAGCTGTCACGAGGAACGAACAGGAGAAACTGGCACGTGGCTTCATAGATAGTCGGCTTAGGCACGACAGGAGTATGCATGTGATCGTTTCCTCGTGGTTAGGGCAACGGGCGGCAGCGTTTGAAGGTAGAGTTTCGATTTCACTGACCTTCACGGACTTCTTTTGATTACAGAGGTTCGAAACGAAGCGAGACAGGAAATACGTACCTAACTACCGGCCTACCGTAAAACGCCTGGAATGATGCAAAGATTGCTTCGCATTAAATGTTTTTTGGTTTTGGGAGAATAGCAACGACGTCGGGCGGCCCTCTTCCTCTTGGTTTCATCAACGGTGCCGCATACGTCTAAAATTGGGAGCATTTAAGACACAGGGTATGAAGTAATCAAAAGAGGCACAGAAATTGAGGATATCATTCGTGAAACATCTCTTTTTGTGTAACCGACCACGACAGACGATGCTGACAGACCAACGTTTTTAGGCTCTCTTGGAACCACTTTGGGGTTCAGTCAAGAGTTTCTACTTCCTTGGGGGCCGAAGTCTTGATGCGTTTTTTTTATCGGTTATGACGACAACCCAACGCTACGTTCACTTTAGAAACTCTAGCACGCGTTTCGTCTTCTGCTTTTGGAGCTAGTGCCAACTTGCAATGCACCCTACGGTTCGTGCATGTTTACATCCTCCAAGGTAACAAAAAAGTATAAAGTTGGCATGCAGTACGAAGCTGTCCTTTTCATCTAACCGTCTGGTCGTTACCAGGACCCTTGTGGTTTTGACATTGGCTCCTACAGTAGGTGCCTCTCAGAAGTACGAGACACAACGCTGCATCTGGTGCACTGATACAGGCAGAACATCACGGCAAACCGAAAGCGACGCCTCAGTGCATGCTCAGCGACCGAATCCGACTACTCAGAGTACGGCCCCCCGCTCTTAAGGAGCAGAAACGTCACGGCAAGACGACGCGTTGTGGAGCTTTGAAGGGCGCCGACTTGTTTCGGAAGACGAGAGAACTTCGCTGCCGCTGAGATTCATATCAGCCAAGAGAGGGTTCCAATCCGAAAGCGGTTAAAGATCGAATAGTATAGAAACGCGTGTGGTCAGGGGTAAGAGCTCCCGGTCGAGATCGATCGGAGACAACAGCAGGCAGTTAAGCAACGGCGGAAACTATCGACGGATGGCAAGAATCGATGTGTTTGCACGCCTCTTGCACAAACCGCGCTCAGGCAGTCGAATGAGAGCAGCACTCAAATAGTCCTCGGAACCAAACTTTCTCACACGAAACTAAGTTTCGAAACTTGTTAGAATTTTGTTGAGCTTTGTAACCACTTGAAGAAGCAGCGAAGATCTCCAGAGCAAAGCTTCGCAGATCTCTGACTTTATTGTCGACCCTAACAATAGTGAAGTTTTAAAAATACTCCAGGGTTTTTACGTGATAAAACCACGATATGATTATGAGGCTCGTCGTAATGGGAGACTTGGGAATACTTTTGAGCGGCTGGCGTTCTTTAAGGTATTTAAGATTCATAATAAACAAAATTTTAGGTACAGGTACATTCTGACACAAAATGGCAATAAGAATTGCGCTTATCTGTTGTAAGAGCTCGCAGTTATTCATTGTTTTATAACAAAAAGAATATTCCGCCAAGCGGGTTCAGCCGCAAACATTGGGTCAAATTCTCAAATTCAGTCATCGCTTTTGCAATTCACCAGGACGCAATAGTTTGATCACGAGCTTTGCCGTAACAGTATGTATGAAGTCCTTGGACATCACTGACCATAAAGTGCAGCGGTACACCCTTAGCTGGGTAACCCTTAGTAAAGGTGCACAAATTCACATTTATAAGGTACATTGTAACTAATATATCATAAGGTAGATTGTAACTAATACAAAATATAAGGTACATTGTAACCAATATATTATAAGGTACATTGTAACCAATATAAAATAAAAGGTACATTGCTACCCTTAAAAAAGATGTAGCTTTAGAGGTTACGCTGTAGTCTTCTATTTTCTAAAGCAAATGTAACCTCTAAAGTACGTGTTAAATTTAGGGGTTACTTCAGCAACTTATAGGGATATTTTTATTTTTGATTGCATTCTATTTTTATAGCCGACTTAGAAAATTTCCAATGTTCCACTGCAAAGTATTTGCATCTCGAACTGGGCCGATATTGTCATGCCTGCCGGTTGACTGATATGTTTCACCTGAGATTGTTATGCTTAAATCACCTCAGATGTTATGTTTAAATTGTGGGACTAAAGAAGAGACTTCCACTGTCAATGCATTTCATTAAAGCTTTGAAGAGAGCACATAACTCGCTCGAATTGGTATTGACACAAACATTTTTCTTTCAGTCCCATAATTCAAACTTCTGCATGACAATCTGTGGTGAAAAGAAATCAGAGGCAACTGACAGGCATCACACTGTTGGCCCCATTCGAGATGCAGAACGTTTTGAATCATGACGTGGTGATATATTTATAGGTTAGCTATAAAAATATAGCGCAATCACAGTAAAGACGTCTGAATAAATTGCAGAAGTAACCCCTAAATTTAACATAGTCTTTGGGGTACAGTCCCTGCTTGACCGCCCTTATAACTCAGCTGTAGGTTTAAAGAATATGGTGCCTCTGAGTTAGTGTCCCTGCAAATTATGTGGAAGCCAAAAATGTCTCCAGTTCCTAGAATATTACTTGTGCACAAAAGCCACTATGTATTAAAAATCCATCTTCCAAAGGCACAAAATTACTTGAAGTACACACACAATGAAGAAAAACACCTGGGGAAGCACATATTCATGAGTAATGTAGGTTGGCTATAATACGTAATTAAGTTCAGGCGAGCAAAATCATACTACAAAGCGCTGCTGGCAATAATATGGTGACAATGAGCTGTTTAAATGTACTTGAAGGCAATGTCAGTATTTCATTTCCTAACTATGAACCTGAGCCTTTGTATTAAGCTGTTCCGGTTAATATTCTGTGAATGCTCTCGAGAAATAAGTTGGAGTACTCTCAAGTATGAAATTCTTTATTACAAGTATTTTGTTCAACAAGATATAATACAAAAAATACGATCCATGAGACCTCCCATATACAGTCATCGAACCACAGCTGTGTGAAATGACAAACATGTCACAATTTATGCTATTTGATAACCGCAATACTAGATTTCTGCACAAGCGCAGGGACATACAGGGTGTCCCAGCTATCACGCAGCACGATTTTAAAAAAGAGGAACGGTGTTACGCGAAGCAAACCTAGTGGGTATTATTTCTGGTGCAGTGGAGTAGCCGCCAGTAATTTTTTCGTTACTGAGATTTATTTAGGTAATAAAATTATTTATCTAACTCGTGAAGTACTCTCCTAATTATCAAAGTATCCATGAGAAAATTGTAGAGCACCATGAAAAACTACCGATACAGCTTTCTGTTGATCAATACGTGCTACATAAAAGTCTTTTTCCGAGCGTGAAAGAAGCCCGCGAATACATGCAAAGTGCCTCGAGCGGCCAGTCACGCGGTAATTCTGCCTGTATTCGCGGCCTTCTTTCACACTTGGAAAAACACATTTATGTTGCACGTATTGAGCAACAGAAAGTTGTATCGGTAGTTTTTCAGGGTACTCTACACATTTCTCATTGACACTTTGATAATTAGGACAGTACTTCTCGGGTTAGGTAATTAATTATAATTACTTAATTATATCTCAATAACGAAAAAAAATACTGGCGGCTACTCCACTGTACTGGAAACAATACGCACTAGGTTTGCTTCGCGTAACGGCGTTCCTGTTTTTTTTAAATCATGCTGCGTTGATAGCTGGGACACCCTGTATACCGATCTGCTAGCACTGAGCAATGAAGGGAAATAAGAGTGCATTAGTTTTTGCAAAACAGAACCATCTACGTGGGTGAATAAATGCTTAACCTATGTCTATAAGAAATTCTGAGGCCTCTAAATACACAAGTAAAACAAAATTAACCAGCCTTCACCACAAGTGAGGGGAACAAATGACTAGAGCAAGTAAATGCACTGCTTGTGACTAGAAGTAAACAATGTATGACGTGAAAAAAATAGCTGCTTATGGGATAAGCCTCTCCCACCTTTCGAGCTAGCAGCATTGAAGTAAATCACATAGGTTGTTTTATCGTTCACTTCACAGTTGCTGAAAAACATGGACAGCAGCGAGAACAGAGCTTCTCCCTAGATGACATTTTTCTTGCTTAGGAGCGCAAAGAGACGCTTCAGACAGGCAGTCCTTTCACTAGCTTGTCTCCTGGTAGCACAACTTTATGCACGAGAGCAAGCATTCGGTAAAACGCAAATGGATATTATAGGTTCTTAACATAATATGTCAAAAGGCAAAAAATAAGTGACCGTTGGAATCCAGATGTGGAGACAGTGATCACTTCGGCTTGCTGCCAGCAAAAATGTGTCTATTGCGGCAGTCTGGGAGGATCACCGTGAGCAGGGTTCTTATTCTGTCCGTGTCAAGTGATGCACCAGTCATACTTGAGGAGCTTAGGGCCTGGAAAGAATTTAATTATTTGCATAAATGGCAGCGCCCCTGCCTGGCCAAAATGTATGCAAAGAAATAGACTGCAACACGGATTGTAGGTGGGCCAGTTGGTACGTATCTGAGCGTGAAACAGCGCAAAACGGGACAGCCAGAAGAGAACACAAAGAAACAGCACCACGTGCCCGAGTTCTCGTGTTGTCCCGTTGTTTCGCACGGTTTCATGCTCAGATAAATAGACTTGGCATGATGTTGCTTCTAATGCTGATTAAAGACGTTAAGGAACAAACCTGTAGTTCAAAAGCAGCGTCCTCATTTGTAATAGTTGCGTGGGGTGCCGGCGACACAACTAAATCTGCACTTTTTCTTGCCCGGTGCTTCCGGACCTTACTTGCAAATAACAGCCTCCTCATGAACGCGCTCTACACAAGACAACATTCAGCAAGTACAAATGGCCGATCCCTCAAAGAATCGCAACATATATAGAAGCAAATGTGCCGACAACTCGCGCGGCGAGTTGCCGTGCCGGTAACGTGGACGGGCCTTAAAGCTTCCTTTTGAGCGTGGCAGAAACACCGATGCGTTTCCGCGAGAATCGCTGCTTACCCCTTTGCTTACGTTTTTTTTTTTTTTTTTCACTTTTTCCCTCTCCTCTGATGAAAGAAAAGCTGCAGCCTAATTATATACTGAACACAGACCAACGAGCACAATACAAGAACACTTACCAAGTTCGTCTGTTCTTTCATGCGGTCCGGGGCTGTGGTCACAGTATTCGCAGCGAATGTTTGTCGAACTGAGGATACTGTAGCTCTCACAGTCACAAAATGAATCCTTGCAGCGGCCACACGCTATCTCAAACAAGTCCCGGTTCGTCACTGTCATTGCCACTGACAAAATTGGCGCGAAACCAGCAACAAAACACACATGCACAGCAAACGCCTCCTAAAAAAACTGCCTGGAACGTGAGCCGCGAACTCGCTTCCGAACCGTCGGATGTTTATCTCTCCCTTCGGTAAGGTGGCGGGCGCCTATATGGCGGTCGGTCCTTGTAACCGAGACATGCCGGCGCCCGCGCGCCGACATGGGCGCCGGCGTGTCTAGGTTAAAGGTTACTTATGTGAGGTCTCGGTTAAAGGTTACTTCAAATTCTATAGGTTACAATATAGAGATTACATGCTGGCAGCAGATCAAAGTAACTAATAAACAACTCCCGTCGCACTCAGTTTTGTCATTGTAACCCTTAACGTGAGCAATATAATGAAAACAACAAAAGGACGGACGATGTAACCGTTATTTTATTCGTTACTCGTGTTTATAGGTATACTTATAGGTTACCACGATTAGAGTGTAGCACAACAATACTCCTCACACTTCGCGTTTGTTGGACACACTTCAAATCAAGAATGTTTTTAATACTCTCCTTCATCTCCGCGTTGCGCAGAGGAAAATGAGCCTGTAGAGATTCTGGAAGTTTGGGGATTGAAATGTGGGAAATAAGCAGTTCAGTAACTGTCCCTCAATACAGGACGTCTCAACCGCACTGCACATGGGTAGGGAATTTAAAGAGTAGAGAATAAGCGCGTGCCGCGTCAGGCACAGCGCCGCCGGAGTAAAGAAGGTGCTGGTGCGCTGCTGATTGGCTGGAGGAGGAGCAATGAGGAGGTTGAAGAGGTCCTTGGAGCGGCGCTGATTGGTCGGAAAGCCACGCCGACACCTTCCGCGGTAGCTTAATGGTTGTGGCACTGCGCTGCTGAGCGCGTAGTCGCTAGTTCAATCCCGGCCGCGGCTGCCGCATTTGGATGGGAGGGAAATGCTAAAACGATTCTGTTTCTAGATATAAGAACGTTGACAAATCCCAGGTGGTCAACTAACCATATATGCAGGTTCCCATAAAAATAGATACGTGAGGAAGAAGAGACAAATGCTGAAAGGCCTCGTGGTTTTGCCGAGACTTACGAGCAGCGGGTGGCGCGTTTGGCACATAAATTAACGTATAACTTCAAGTAAGAATTTGTAATAACCATCTGAGCATTTGAGAATTATAACGTTGTTGGAGTGCGTTGTCGGCGCGGCTTTTTGGCACAAAGCTTCCGCACACACTTCACTCAGTCTAATTTGTAATCTTTGAATGCAAGAAATATTGTGAAGCAAATGACCCTCACAGAGAGCAGATTACATCTATACTGCACCAGCTGGTGACAAAGCGAACCTACTTAAAAGCTAAAAGCATTGAAAATGTACTCTCTGGTTGTTACTGGTGAGACACGATGGCACGTCGTGCATGTGTGGTGAAATGCTAGGAACAGACTGAATGATTGAATGGTGTGTGAAATGCAAATTAGCTACAGTGGCATCCTCCTACTTAATTTCAAACACACACACACGCATATGTGTGTGTGTGTGTGTGTGTGTGTGTGTGTGTGTGTGTGTGTGTGTGTGTGTGTGTGTGCGTGTGCGTGTGTGTGTGTGTGTGTGTGTGTGTGCGTGTGTGTGTGTGTGTGTGTGTGTGTGTGTGTGCGTGTGTGTGTGTGTGTGTGTGTGTGTGTGTGTGTGTGTGTGTGTGTGTGTGTGTGTGTGTGTAAAGTCACCGTTAAGGGACCTTTGAGGTATGGTTAACTAGATGAATGGATCAAAATTATGCGGGTTTACGTGCCGAAACCACGATCTGATTATGACGCACGCCGTAGTGGGGGACTCCGGAAAATTAGGACCACCTGAGGTTCTTTAACGTACACCCAAATCTAAGCACACGGGTGTTTTCGCATTTTGCCCCCATCGAAATGCGGCCGCTGTGGCCGGGATTCAATCCCACGACCTCGTGCTTAGCAGCCCAACACCATAGCCACTAAGCAACCACGGCGGGTGGATGATCGATCGATCGATCGATCAGTCGAAAGGTAGATAGATAGATAGAAATGACATAAGGCAGAGTTAGTATATATATAGCGTTCGTGCATATTAATCCGCTTGTTATGAAAGTGCGATCACTTTTCGTTCAGACAACATGTGGTGACAGATATGACTAAAATGCTCGATGTGTGACCGGTTCGGCTGCTTATTATTGAAATATTGGCTCATCTAATAAAGCACAAAGTATATTTTAAAGCCTGCGCAGGGTCTCGGAAACGTGAACACCGCGATATTTTACACCTGAAAAAGGGTCCTCCAGGCCGTGTATCGTGAATAAATGTGATATGGAACGAATATGTCCGTGGAGCTGAATTATCTATCATCGGCTTTAGCATTCGGCTGAAGTTTTCTTGGTAACCCACCGAAGCGTGTCACATACTTCTATTTCCGGGAAGGCATTTCTTTTGCGACGAGAACTGCGACGTAGAGAATTGATATGCTGCTATTTGCCTAATGTCTTCTCTAGGAGCGATGTCACAGGAGCCTTTATTACTCGCCGGCCGGGTTCTGCGCGACTGCAAACATAGCTTTCCTATTACGCTAGAACGTTATTCTCTGAAGTGTTTCTCACTCCCCAGCACACTTCTTTGTTGTCGTTGCGTCAGAAGGAATTGTGTTTACGATGAGGGACACCCATCTAGGATGCGGGATGGAGACGGATGAGCGCAGGCCGAGGTGTCGAACGAAAGAGAAGAGATGTCGAGCCGAAAAACCAACTGCACTCTGGAAGATGTGAGTAGAGCTGTGTTTGCGTAGTTACGTAACGGCTTTCCCTTTCGACAACCGTCACCCTTCAGACGGCAACTATATAGGACGACCATCTGCTCTTTGCGAGTTATTTTATTTTCCCGCATGTGTCCACAACATTGAGCTCCTGCGTTTCCAGGAATTGCGCAGGAAGCTGTGTAACTAGGCAAATGCCACAGGGCTGACTTGTTTCTCAACTGTGCACATGTGCTCTTTGCACCTTGTTTCTCCGAAGTTCCGTGTGTTCGTCATTAAATACTTCGCTCTTGAGAACATCGGATTTTTCATTTAGAGCCAAAGTGGAAAGCGACAGTTACTTGGATATGTTGGCAAGTAGTAGTAGGGGTGGTATAAGACATTTATTCAGCCCAAAAATTACAGGCCGAGCATATCAACCGCCTGGGTGGCAAGTATACGGCGCTCTTCTTCCCCTTCAGCGCAAGGCCAGTCGAGCCAGGTGGTGATGGAAAGGGAAGGGCGAGGACAGGAATCCGATTGCTGAGCAGCCAGGCAGTAGACAAGGCAATGAGATAGGTCCGCATATGTAGAGGGGCAGGTGGAACAGCTGGGGACGGATCGATAGCGATAGAGAAACAGACGGGAGAGGGTAACCAGTGCATTATTTTGGATGTGCCGCAGAAGGCGAGCCTCCGGCACAGTGAGTGATGGATGAGGGGGAGGGTAGAGGCGCTTGTCGAGACAGAGCTGGAGGCAGACTTCCTTGATGATGCGGCGCAGGGAGAGTCTCCGGCAGTCCTCCGAGGGCTTGGGCCAGGGGATCAACGGCGCCCGGTTAGAAGTGTCATGGGCGAGCGGATGGGCCAGCTCATTGTCGTCAATCCCTGAATGCCCAGGGACCCAGCGCAGGAAAACGGTAGAATTAAGGCTGCAGTGCAGAGACCGCTCATTCGACCTCCAGTTGGAGTGAATGGGGTAGTGTGCTGTTCTGTATGTGTTGGATGGCGGCTTGGTAATCGGAGTATATTGTATACTCTGACAGGGAGGGAAGGGAGGGAAATAATTGTAGGGCATGGGCAATGGCAAGGACCTCGAGAGAGAGTGCGTCCGGAGGGTGTAGGAACGGCCCGCTGGTTTGAGTTTCAGGTGCTGGGAGGTGGGGATGGTAGATAGCGTACCCGCGGGAACCTCGAGGAGCCAAAAAGAGGCATCCGTGTAGGCTACTCCTTGGGTAGTAATGAGGGGGGGGGGGGGGGGGATGGTGCTGCGCGGCCGCGTGACAACGGCCGTATGCAAGACGGGGGACATATTGGACGAGAGGGGGTGGATACGAAGGTTGGGAGCCGGGCTGGATATAGGAGAGGTAAATGTGGAAACGGGAATGGGAGATATACCCGCCTGGGCCAGTAACCACTGACCCTGACAGGTAAGGGAAAGCCGGGCAAGCTGGGAGTAATGCTAGAGAGAGAGAAGAGAACGGAGAGGATGGAAGAGGCCTGTGGCAAAGAGCTTAGTGGCAGAGCTAGTAATTGGGAGGTTGAGAGCTGCCGCGTAGAGGCCTACAAGGGCGGTTTCAAGGGTGCTAAGTTGAGTGTTCGTGAAGGAAATGTAAGGTACAAATGTACGGGACCTTGTTGCGGGCGAGCGCAGGGGCGACGCAGCATGCATGAGCGTCGTGGAGACCAGAGCGCCGAGTAACCACACGCCGCAGGAGGTGAGTTACTGAGTGGCAGGTCGTGACAGGGTATGTATATGAATGAAGGGTGTTTCAGCTAACTTTAGCCCAGTGCTAAAATACAAACATAGGTGCGCGTGTTGTATTGACGCAGTATTGTTTCGAGCCATATGGAACACGTCATTATATTTTTTTCAATTCCGCCAACCTGGGTAATTAACCTAGATTACTTAATTGACTTTCTTATTATTAATTCAAGCGAAAAACCCTCAATAAAGAAGTTGTAGTGCTTGTTCAGAAACATTGGATTATTTCATCTCAGCTACGATAACTGCCCTGAATAATTTTTTCGAGCGTTTCTTTAAAGTAGGTAAAATTTTAAAAATACCACGTTACCGCCAGCTAACGCGCCGCGCTATTAGTGCCCTCAAATGTAAGTTGAACGAATTAGCGAAGGTTGCTCCACGCACAGAGGTCGATTGAACAGGCAGTCGGTGACTGCGACGGACGTTACGTGACAAAAGGGGCGTACCGTTTTAAGAAAAAAAATTCAACTAAAAAGCGGCCGCCACGTGCGAATGCGATACGGGACCGGAGGCAGCATTTGACGCAGCGCAGGCATTTTTTTTCTCGCACCAATGAAGAAACACGATGGAGGGAGAAGAGGGTGACAGTGTGATGAGCGACGGACTGATTCATCACACTACAGTGCATCCTCACCGTTGAAATAGTGCACACCCACCGTTGATGGCGGTCAATGCTGGACATGAAGGCAGGCAAATGCTGCAGAGAAATATGTGCGCCATCCTTTCAACTTTGTTATAGCGAGATTTGAATGTATGCATCTAAAATAATATTTGCAGTCATATAAATTGTAGGAATGGAATGGACGAGCTCAGTCATTCCAGGAGTGGGAATGGTCCACAACCTCACCACTCCGAGGAGCTAAAAAGAGTTGAATTGCGGGGATCTCCATTCAACGGAATGTAGCGGGAATTGACTGGAGGGCTCTACTCCACTACCCTGCTATATGCCATAGCGCCGACTACAGGGGAGCTATGGCCAACGCCTGAGTATTTCCAGAAGGGTCAAAGCAAACCGTCCCCCCCCCTCCTCTCCCGTCCCAACTGTTCATTACGAGGCTTTTGTCGCCCACATCTCAGGTTTCCTTTAAGATATCCTTGACTTCGCATTCATTAAATATTTCAGTTAACCTTAACTAAAAGTTTGTTATACATATTCTGGGTACATTACTAATGTTAGTGCAGGTGTGCATAATTGAATAAATTTGTTGAATTTAACGCTGTTGAATATTTCATAATTTCGCTTAATTTTTGAGATGGGTGATAATAGAGAGAAAAGCGCAATAAATATGAACTTAGCAAACTGGCATTTATTTCTAATGATATGGACAGCTTTTTCTTATAGATAATAAATGTTTACTTAAATGATCACAATGATTCAATGATGTTCACAATGATTCTGCAAGCTTTTACGTCTTTACAGCGAAGCTGTTAGGGTGACTAGGAGCACTCGAATACGTTATATGCTTATATTAACGTTTTCATGAAGAACTATATAATTCGTCGAGTTTATAGTTAGAGCTTAGATGGCTACTAAAGAGAAAAACTATTTGGACTGCGTTAGTAAAATTCTGATGTAATATACCGCAAAAGCTACTCCTACCGCGAGACTACGCTAGGTAAGCAAGAACAGACGCGAAAACGAAACACACTGGGCGACGCTGATTGAATTTCCCACGCCAACTGAACCATGACGTGATGAATTTTGATTGACTCGTGACGTCATGGAAAAAAAACTTAGCAATTTTGGTTGAATTCACGTCGCCAAAAAGGGCTCGAATGAGAGGAAACATTTTTAAATACCTGTCCTAAATTTGGGTATTTTGTGAAAATGCCCAATAAATGAAATGAAAATGAAATGAAACACTCACTTACCAATCATAGGGTTTTGGCGACAAATAAAAAAAATAAATGCATTTCCGCTACATTTTTCCTTCTTCATCAACCTGTATATATTATCACAAAATAAACGAAACTATAGGTACTCAAGAATACTTTACCAATCAGCTAATTCAGTGTTTCTCTTTCGTTTCCTTACAGGACATACTGACTGGCTTGTTCATAATTCATTACTTACCTTTTTGTCAGCGCACTTGAAAAAAAAACATGGGCAAAAAAAATGAAGGCACGCAACGAAGCGCTGAACTTTTGCAGTGCTTATTTTTTCGGTGTCCGTATTTTTTCAAATACGCTCCTTATAATTAGGTTACTTATTTATTTATTTGAAACACCTTACAGGCCCTTTCGGCATTGTGTAAAGGGGTCATCAAAATCCCAACAGTGCATACAGAACCAGAACAAAAAATAAAACAAAGTACAATACAGGGTAAACAAAATTTGAGCCCATAATTGCATTACAGAAGAGAAGACCAAGCAATTAATGTGGCAATAACAAAAAGAAAAATGGGACACAGGTCAAAGTACACGATAAAATAAAAAGCGCACGGTGCATGGATCAGTGCTCAATCCATGAAAGCGTGATATAGGACGATGTAAAGCAAACAAAAAATTCCAAAGTAGGAAAATGGAATGCTTAACAGCAAATCGATAAAAAGAAAGAAATCAAAATATGAACTTAGACATGCTAAACGACGGCTTCAGTGAAATTTTTAATATTTAGGTGGAATGCGGAGAATTTCATCAGCGCTGCACAGAAAATATTTGAAGTACGTTGAGTAATGATTGGATAAATGACAATTACTCCGTAATAATTTTCGGCTGTGCAGAGACAATAAACATTTCCGAAAATTTCCCCGCTGTACCGAAAGGACCAAAGGTGGTAGCAATACTATATTTGCATAAAATTTGGCCATGCTTTGGGCGACGTGTATACAGAAAAGCTTCCTCAAGCATATTTTACGAAGCACGCCGGACATTTGCCTAATCTCCCGAAAGAACCAGACGTGCCACAAAGTTGATATTCTGAGGTATTAAAGGGAATAATATGCTTGATGCGTGGAGAAAGTTTCGAGAGCGAAAGTTAATTGTGGCCTTTGGGAAATATTACTTAAGCAACAGCTCGAAGGCTTCATATGGCCGTTATCAGCAATGTTTCATAGCATACCGAAATAGCTCAACCTACCACCGAGTTTGTATTTCTGAAAACACAGGGGATGTCAAGTTTAATGCGTGGCGAAATGTTACGGTTTCTGGCATAATTATGAGCTTTGGAAATGAATACTCAACCCTCATTTTCTCTATATTCCCATACGAGGTTTAAAGTAGGTTTCCCCGGTGTCTTCGAAGAAGAAAATGAGGTGTACCTTTTTTATATTTTTGTGAAAATAAGGGGAAAGCTTTACGTAATGCAAAAGCGAAGTATAATGTGAGTCAACTTCAGTCTTAGCAATAAAAACGTATCTAAGAGCTGCGGAGTGTTAGAGGGGTGTTTTACAAATTGCGCCGAATTTAGCCCACTGTACTGAGAAAACTGTAATTGTCACCAAGATATAATTTGAGGAAAGTGAGGGAACGTTAAGGCGAATAAGCCTGCGGAGTGAAATGTGTCTTGTCAAATTATACTCATCATAATACTTGCTGCAGCAAGTACTTGAACACGTGAGAAGTCTGTTATTCGCTGTTTGCCAGAGTCCCTTAATTATTGTGCATAACTTCAAGCTATCCACAATAGTCATTCGGTGGAAATCGAGACCATATTAGGCGTGAAGTGTGAAACAAATGTTTAACGTTGCTGGCCCGATTACAATCCTTGCAAGTAATTACAGAATAGTCGATCGGTTTCTGCCTGATTTGTGCGTCTTACTAGGCAGGACATGTTTACCTGATGACCCCGGCCAACTAAACGAGGGAATTGTTTTTATTTGGTGAAATAACGGGGTGAAATATGTTGGCCAAATTTCCAGTGTGTGGGTCCATTTCAGCCTTTTGAGTAATTTGTCTACGCAAGTACTCTGAAACGTTATAAGTGTAATTTACAAACAGCGTTGAATTCGGCCCGCCCTCCTGTAACTGCCACCACGACAAAATTTGTTAAAAACGGGAAGGGGACATGATAGCCAACGTGCATGAGTACTTAAATATGTGTCATATATGAGAATTTAATTAGAGGCGATGTAATTCATCGAGTGCTCGAATGCGTCATGCGGCTGTTATTGGCATCGTCATCATTCTCGCTTCTTCGTCCGGTTGACGTCATACCGTCGTCACCCCGCCATTGTCGTTACAGTGCTCAGACAGTTTTAGTTTAACGTTAGCGTAATAGTAGGGTTAAGGGAAATAGCGTTACCATTCCGCTAACGAACTTTGCAGAAAGCGAGCATTAGTACAGCGAGATAGCGTAGTTTACGTGCGGGACCCTATTCTATTATGTATTGAATTTCGCATACACAGTGCACCTATCTGTCTGTCCGTCCGGAACGTTCGAGAGCAGCGCAATGGAAGCCAGGAGCGCGTTGTATTTGTACTAATTTGCACTTCCCATCCCCCCAATCTGAGGCAAAGCAGACAAGCAGTATGAGCTGTCTACTATGCCTCCGAAATATTCCGATCTCAGAGGCCATGTGCTGTCCTCGCGCCTATCTCCCGACTTCACCAATAGGTGGTGATGGCATCTCGAAGGTTTCTCACATTAGGTTTAGACGAGTTCCGAACGAGAAGGGGTCTCAAAAACTCCTCGAGGTTATCCATAATACTCTGCCATCGAGGCGACCTGGATAGGATGGCAATAAACTTTATTTGTCCAATGGTTATTGCTCTTGGTGCCCGGGGCTAGGCTGCCAGGGGACCATCGCCCGAGGAAAATCTTCCGAGATCCTCGGCAATTGCCCTGGCGGCAGGACGGCCCACTCCTAGTCTTCAAGTGCCTCGCTGAGGGCGGCTTGCCATCTCTCATCGAGGCGCCCCGCTTCAGAGGGTCCTGCTGTTGTCTTCCCCCTTCCTCTTGAGAATAAGCGAAATCACCCAGTGATTTGCTACGAACGAAGTCAATTCTACAAAAACAACGCCAAATTCATTTCGAAGCAGGCAGCTGGGACCGCCGCCACGTTTTACGTAAACTACGTAAACCACGCAGAAGACGGTAACGTTAAATCTGAAAAATAGCGTGCGTACGCTAAGCGGTTTGGGTCGTTTAGCGTTATGTGCATGCGCATTTCGTTCACGCTATTCTGCTAAGCCCGCTATTACGGTAAAATTAAATTATGGGGTTTTAGGTGCCAAAACTACGAGCTGATTATGAGGCATGCCGTAGTGGGGGACTCCGGAAATTTGGACCACCTGGGGTTCTTTAACATGCACCTAAATCAAGTACACGGGTGTTTTCGCATTTCGCCCCCATCGAAATGCGGCCGCCGTGGCCGGGATTCGATCCTGCGACGTCGTGCTCAGCAGCCCAACACCATAGCCACTGAGCAACCACGGCGGATGCTATTACGATAAACACGCTAAACTAAAACGGTCTATCGTCATCTCATTGACCTCATGTCGTCGTGATCCCGTTGTCGTCGTTATACCATCGTAATATACTAAGAATGGACATCTCATTGTCGTCATTCCGTCGTCGTTATGCCCCTTAGTCTTTCAATCAATCAAATTTTTTCTTCCTCATTACATCGTCATCACGTCGGCATGATAATGTCGTCGTCATGCCTCCACGCTCATGGGCGACCTTGGCAACCGAGTGCCATAGCAAAGTGTGGCGATATCGCAGTATGCGTGACATACAGTCGAGCAATGAAAGTGTCAGAAATACCGCTACACGTGTTTGATAAACGTGACTTCAGGAATCTGGTCTGTCACTACATTGCTCGATCGATTGCTATTCGCATTACCATCGGCGGTCATCGTGAGAGAAGTTCAAAATTGTGCCATTATTGTTGCCAAGGTAATCAAGACTACCGCGCTAGCGAATCGACAATAAAATTTCCCACTGAACATTAACTATGGGAGGAAAGTAATGTTCCGGACTCGTGGAAGCAGGCGACGGTGGTACTGATTCCTAAGCCTGGAAAGACCCCAAGCCTGGACAACCTCCGGCCCATTTCGCTCACGTCATGTTTAGGTAAAGTTGCCGAGCACGTTATACACAACAGGATCTCAAAACACATAGAGCGTGAGGGTTTGTTCCCGTACAATATAGTAGGGTTTAGACCATCACTTTCTACGCAAGACGTCATGCTACTGCTTAAAGGACAGGTTATTGACAACAGGACTAGAGACGTCAGGGGAATTCTCGCACTAGATTTGACCAAAGCCTTCGACACCGTGTCGCACGACTTCATCTTAAATGAGATTTCGGCATTGAACTTGGGCGGTAGATTTTTCGCGTTTGTGGAGTCCTTCCTGAGGGGCAGGACGGCGGTCGTCAAAGTGGGGCAGACCAAATCAGAACCATTCGCGCTAGGAAACAGAGGCACACCACAAGGGGCGGTGATCTCGCCCCTCCTGTTTAACATTGCAATGCACGGGCTCTCGAAGCGGCTGGCCGCCGTGCCAAATGTGGGACACGTGCTGTACGCCGATGACATTACGATCTGATGCCCGGGAGGCTCGGAGGCGGCTGTGGAACAGGCACTCCAGGAGGCCTTGGATGTGACCGAGTCCTTTCTGGAAGGCACGGGTCTCCGACTCTCCCCGACCAAGTCAGAGCTCATGTTACACACACCGGCAAGGCAGGGGGTTCGGGGGCTCGTGCCGCTCGAGCAGATCCCTATAGATGTGGGCACGCGGGACGGCCAGAAGATCCCCAGGGTGAATTCGATCAGAATTCTAGGATTGTTGCTCGATACCAGGGGCTGTAATGCCAAAACCATTGCGCATCTGACCGCCAAAACCGAGAATATCCTCAGATTAATCATGAGAGTCTCCAATAAGAAGGGGGGCCTAGGCGAGGGCAACCTACTTAGGGCGCATCACGCTTTTCTTATGAGCCACATCAACTATGTGGTTTCGGCCCTGCCGTGGACTAAGACTGAAAGGGACAAGCTTGATACGTTGATGCGGAAAAGCGTCAAGAAGGTACTGGGTATTCGGGTCACGGCGAGCACGGACAGGCTAATGCAGCTCGGCGTTCATAACACCACCCTCGAACTAATAGAGGCGCAACAAGCGGCGCAGATCACGAGGCTTTCGGGCTCCAGCGCGGGTAGGCGCCTCTTGGATGCGGCGGGCTTGCGGCCGCGTTACAGTCACAGTGAGGCGGTTCAGCTGGACGAGAGCTCCAGAGGGACCTACGTCGTCGGTCCCTTCCCTAGAAACGTTCATCCGCAGCATAATGCGGGCAGGCGAGCAGCTCGTGTCAGGACGATTTTAAAGACAATGGTCGGCCTGCAAACCTTCGTGGAAGCAGCTCAATATGGGTGCTCCGGTAAATTCGCGGTCACGGCGGTCAGCGAGAAGGGCGAGCTCCTATCTGCGGCCTCGGTAGGTGCTGTCACGGCCGACGTGACAGAGCAGGTGGCGGTAGCGCTGGCGATGCAGGATTTTAAAAGGCCGTATATCTACACTGACCCACGCGCGGCCGTCAGGGCTTTAGCTTTGGGAATGGTTGCGAGACAGGCGGAGGCGCTTCTGAAGAGCAACTCAAGAACTTATTCTGACCCCGTGCATTACATTACGTGGTTCCCCGCTCATATGGGTGACAACGTGCTGCCGGGCCGTCCGAACCCCAATGAGATTGCTCACCGCCATGCGCGAGAATTCACGCTCCGCGACGGCGGTGAGGCTTCATTGGATCCGGAGGAGCTGGGCCACAGCGACCCCTTATTAACATTTCATGAAATCGTCTCCCACTATAAAGAGGAACGCAGGCGCTTCCCGCCTCCACACCCAAATCTATGTAGAGCTCAATCGATCACGCTTAGGATGCTTCAGACGAGGTCATATCCCTCGCGAGGTTTCCTAAGCAGGATTAATACAGAAATTGACCCACAGTGCCCGGATTGTGGGGACGAGTTTAGCACTCTAGAACATATGCTCTGGCAGTGTCCTGCGTTACGGGATACGTCACTCACCAGCGTACAGGACTGGGACGAGGCCATCTCAAGTACGGAACTCAAGCTCCAGTCCATGGCCGTCCAGAGGGCCCGTGAAAGAGCGGAGAGGCTTGGCCTCCCGATTCCGACATGGGAGCAGTCAGCGGCGAGCCGGGGGCCCCAGCGGGTCTCCGCCGGCTAGTCCCTCAGGACCTCAATAGAAGTTCATTGTCTGTCAGTCTGTCTGAACATTAACTATACCTAACAAACAAACTAACAAATTTAATTAAATTCTGATATTTTACGTGCCAAGACCATGATCCAGTTATGAGGCACGTCGTAATGAGAGCTCCCTAGTACTTTTGACCACCTCGAGTCGCACCCAATGCAACCGAGCACCGAATGAAAGGTGCAGGAGTTGGAATGACTACGATGGAACGACGACGACGGCATCAGAGGCGTATAGATAGATAGATAGATAGATAGATAGATAGATAGATAGATAGATAGATAGATAGATAGATAGATAGATAAATAGATAGGCAGACAGACAGACAGACAGATAGATAGATAGATAGATAGATAGATAGATAGATAGACAGACAGATAGATAAATAGATAGATAGATAGATAGATAGATAGATAGACAGATAGATAGATAGATAGAAAGATAGATATATAGATAGATAGATAAGCTCAATACGGCTGAAGTAGGTAAATCATACTAATCGCATTAAAAGGGACCTTACTGCGGCATTTTCACTCTAAGCTATGGTTTAGCACCAATGAGCACTTATAAAACATATGACGAGCCTGACAGAGTGGGTACCGTTCTGCTGTTTGCTTTGACAAGCGTTCAAATTGTTGTCTCTAGGTATATTGCGTGGCTATCTCGTTTGATGTGCGAGGATTCCGCCCACGGCTAAAATAGTTTTGGCTAGTAATGACGTCATAGCGTACAGTGTGAATCACGCTTGTCGAGTGGTGGAGCGACGAGATGCCGAATTCGCGAGCGTTCCAAGCAGTGGCAGACGCTGGGTTATGCTCCGTTTATCCTATATAGCGCATGGTACCAGCATGCGCCATGACCATCCGAGGTCTTATTAGGGCATCAGCAAATGTTTTTTTTTTTCGCGAGAGAAAAGGAGAAAAACAAATTTTTGGAGGACTTGTTCATCCCGTTCTCTACGACACAGTCACCCGTTTTACGGAAATTCTGTCCTCACAAATAACCATTGCATTCTTTTTATGCGATCCCTTTGGATATTACTGCTTTGCCGGGGCATAAGGCAATGCACAATCACAAAGCTTATTGACCCTTTTCGCGGTGACACCATGGGCGCTGCCATGTTTTATCACGTGGAGACGCATCCATTGCTTTCCTCAACTGCCACCCTGTGTACAATGAATGTGTATGACGCCGGTGCTGCTTAGCAAACCACTTTCTCTGGAGATATCGTAGACGGTGACTGGGTGGACGACAGGAAGCTTTGGCCACAGCTTCAGAGTACATGCCAAAGAACTTTCGGAGATGATTAAGCTATATGTCCAAACAGCACGAGCAGCGCATATCATGTTTGTTTTTAAAGCTCGGTTAAATATGTAATGCAAGCTGTCCAAAATTTCCGCTCATGAATTGAATCATAATTAGTGTGCTTTACTTTTCATTCTTGGCAAATATTTTGAAGTAGTGGCGTGTCACATTTCTGACTCAGGTTAAATTCCTCGGGGCGGTTGCTATCTTAGTATATTCTACCTAATCGCTCGCAGGTGAGCTCAGTTCCAATAGATTTGTTCTAGCTACGCACAAGGCTTGAATCGTAGCTGTTTTGTCGATTGTAATACCTTGTAACAAAGCTGTATTGCCGCTAGTAACTCGCTTACTCTTGTGGGCGGTCGCGAAACATTCAGCTTCGACCATTCGTGCGCGATCTGTGCAGTCCGTCATTTACTGTGCGTATATATGTATATATTCAAGTGTGTGCCGATTGACTTATTCTTGGCAAGTAGGTGATAGAGTGGGCGCAAGCTTCAGTGCTGGTTGGGGTACATGTGTGTAGATACTGTGCGTTAGACTTAGTATGACAGGAAATGGCCCTGCTTCCTTTGTATTGTTTAAGGAGCGGTGCTCGTTCTTGCCGACGTTCCGGCGCTGAAGTCCTTTTATTGAAGGTTAGCGATATACAGTGCTGGCGGACGAGCAAATTTTTGTATCCTCGATGTAAGCCGTACATCTCTAAGTGCCAGCAAAACGTACGGACAATTACTGATTTACAGTACGGACTTGGCCACACAGATTCATTCCATTCCTTAATATGCCAGTCACTATTTTTGCTGCCAACTACCGCACACGTCTTCAATCCACATGATTCAATCCAACATGATTGGTGCACAGTGCGTTAGCGAAAACGCAGTAGCATTTCCGACGAGCAAGGTAGAAGTGGTAATGGTTTCGTTATCGTGTGCTGTCGCTGAGACCACATGCGGCGCGCCGCCGAAAGCGCCATCTCGTTTCTCTGGAACAAGCTGCTACGCGAAAAGGGTCCATATGTATCGTGCTTGTTAACAAACCGCTGGGATCGCTATGTTAAGCAACGCCCTCAGCCTCATACAGAAGCTAACGTAGACATGGGATAGTGATTTCAGGTTCGCTAGACTTCAAATTTTTGAGAATGATGCAGCTGTCTGACGCAAATATTTTGTAACCATGGGCGCTTATGTGTTTCGCGGTTGCATTAGGTTGGCCCCACACGAGAATCCTTATGCTTTAGTTCTTACGCGAAGCGGACAGATAGTCAGACGACTGTCCATTTGACGCTGACCATGCATACACAGGCTGGTGCTCTTCGTCGAGTAAAAGCGGATACAGTCAATATTGTTCACAACACATAATGACGCGAGATAGGCTGGCACCTGCAGCCGCCGGCCGCTGGAACGAGAACGACGAAGTGTGTTCTGGAACGAGCGCTCCCCGAGTGTCAGCCTTGACTAAAAAAAGAACACGTTTTGCCAAGGCCTCGACTGCAGACTTCGTGACATTTGCTGGTGGAGTTGCTGGGGTAAATGATACGATCGCCCGAGACACAGTGTACTCCTGACTCGTCGCCAGTGCGTAGTCCGACAGAGCTCACCCCGGTACACATCCGTACCAGCCGTCGTCTTCATGGGCTCCAGCCACAGCACGGTCTGCTACCTGATCCTACCAGGACGATGCACCAACCGCGTCTACTGCTGCGCTTGCCACACCGACGCAGATCCTTTTGCATCAGCCGCAAACACCCAAAGTGTTCCACGGAGGCGCTCTTGAAGACGTCGAAAACTGGCTTGACCACTTCGAAAGGGTCGCCGAATCCAACGATTGGTCCCAAGAGCGCAAGCTGCGTTATGTGTACTTCGCTCTCGGAGACTCCGCAAAGATGTGGTTCGAAAACCACGAGGCGACACTGACATCGTGGGATGAATTTCGTCGGCAGTTAGTTGCCACCCACACCAGCGCCGACAGAAAGGAGAGAGCGGAGTTGGCTATGCAGGCAAGAATTCAAGCCCCTAATGAGAGCGTCACGACGTACATTGAAGATATGGCTCGGCTCTTCAGACGTGCAGACGCTTCAATGCCCGAAGACAAAATAGTTCGACATCTAATGCGAGGCGTAAAGCAGGAAATCTTTGCCGGCCTTATCCGCAACCCACCGACTACGCTTGCGGCCTTTCTCACTGAAGCCACTGCAATGGAAAGGGCACTACAACAGCGCGCCAGGCAGTACGATCGAAACGTGACCGCAATATCGAGTGGCGTCCCTAACGTGACACTGGGAAGTGACGTCAGCGACCTGAGAGAATTAATAAGAGCGGTCATAAGAGAAGAGCCCCAAAAAATGCAGGCGGTCGAGTCCCCGGTCGCGCGACTTTCTGTGGCGGAGATGGTGCGAGACGAGATCAGACAAGCCATCCAAGTTCCTGAACGCTTTGGGGCACCACAGCCGCAGGAGCAAGTTCGGATGACTTATGCGGAAGCCGTACGACGTCCCTCGCTGTATAACACCTCAAACGTCCTGCGCACCACGGAACAGACAGAAGTCGGGTTCAGCCGTCGTAATACGCCGTTTATCAACGAGTCCAGGCCAAGAAAGAGTGATGTCTGGCGCGCTTCTGATCACAGTCCACTCTGTTTTCATTGTGGCGAAGCCGGCCATATCTACAGGACGTGTCCCTACCGACGCGTGGGTCTCCATGGGTTCTCTCCGAATGCGCCGCGTCCACGACCTGGTGAGCATCCGGTGGAGATCGAGAGCTTCCTGGCCAGTCGTCCCAATTTCTTCGAACAGCCAAGACACGAGCCTCGCTCTTCGTCACCGGCTCCGTCACGATACTGGTCGCCAAGTCCTGCCTTCCGTCGAGACGCCCCTAGGCGCCGTTCGCCCAGCCCTGCAAACCGAGAAAACTGAGTTCAGCGACCTCCGGAGGTGAGGCCGCTGACGCCGAGTGTACCGAATATCCTCCATTACGATTCAAGCGACGACAGCGACGACAACAGACCGACGTTCAAACGCACTCAGGCAATCCAAGGCACGTCGTAACATCGGATATACCAGTCAGCGTGGACGACGAAGAAGTCACAGCTTTAGTCGACACTGGCGCGGACACCTCTGTTATGAGCCGAGAATTTGCCGCTAAACTGAAAAAAGTTTACACGCAGTGGACTGGGTCGCAGGTCCGTACTGCCGGAGGGCACTTCTTAAATCCCGTGGGCAGGTGTACGGCACGAGTGAATATTCGCGGCTTTACGGACGCCGGAGATTTCATCATCCTGCCGAGTTGTTCGAGAGAGTTGATCCTTGGCATGGACTTCCTGCAGGCTAATGGAGCCATAATTAATGAATTTGCAAGAGTCGCGGGTAACGTTTTCGACGGGGCATGCCATAGCAAGCAACAAGTACGACACTCATGACAACGCCTTGCGCATCGTCGACGACAACGTCACGTTACCGCCGAGGAGTAGCGTATTAGCCCTTATAACCTGCGACGCGTTCGACGACAATGAGGGCATTGCCGAGGCAAACATTCCGTTGCTGCTCGAACGGTATATCTGCATAGCTCGAGGCCTTGTTCAGTTGCAGAGCAAACGGTCACTAGTTCTTCTGACGAACTTCAGCAACGAGTTTCAGCACGTCCCTCAAGGCACGGCTGTCGCCTTTCTCAACGAAATTGCGGACTTCTCCGACATCACTTTAGAGGTGACTTCACCGGACCTGACAGATGCTACGACGCTTAGCAGCCGCATTCACATTAATGCCGGTTTGTCGAAACAACAGAAGCAACGACTATTAGGCCTCGTGAACGAATTAGAGTCTCTAGCTGCTTCTCTACAGAATCTTAAGTTCAGCGCACCTCCGTTTCGAAACACCGTATTTTCACAGAGGAATCGGCGCGCCCAGTTCGTCAGCATCCATATCGCGTGTCGCCAATGGAAAGAGAGGCGATTAAACGCCAGCTTAAAGAAATGCTGAACGATGACGTGATTCAGCCTTCGACAAGCCCGTGGGCGTCCCCCGTCGTTCTGGTAAAAAAGAAGGACAATACACTACGTTTCTGTGTCGACTACAGACGGCTTAACAAAGTCAGCAAGCGCGATGTTTACCCCCTGCCAAGGATTGACGACGCCTTCGACCGTCTACGTCATGCCCAGTTCTTTACCTTGTTAGATCTTAAATCAGGGTACTGGCAGATCGAAGTCGACGAGCGCGACCGCGAGAAGACTGCATTCGTGACACCTGACGGGCTATACGAGTTTAAAGTCCTCCCATTCGACCTGTGTTCCGCTCCCGCCACATTCCAGCGAATGATGGACACTGTACTCGCTGAACTGAAGTGGCAGACGTGCCTTGTCTACCTGGACGACGTCAGTGTGTTTTCAAGCACGTTCGATTAAGACCTGGCACGGCTGAAGAGCGTTCTTGATGCTATCCGCAAGGCAAACCTCACCATCAAGCCTGAAAAATGCCACATTGCTTTTCAGGAACTCAAGTTTCTGGGACACGTGGTCAGCCCCCGGGACGTTCGGCCAGATCCTGAGAAGTTGGCTGCCGTTGCTGAGTTCCCTCGTCCTAGAGATAAGAAGGCGGTTCAGAGGTTTTTAGGACTCTGCGCGTACTACCGTCGTTTCGTTGAAGGTTTCTCAAAAATCGCTGAGCCTTTGACGAGATTAACACACCACGATGTGGCCTTTCTGTGGACGGAAGAACAAGAACAGGCGTTCACAGAATTACGCAAACGACTGCAAATAGCTCCGGTGCTCGCGCATTTTGACGATGATGCTGAAACTGAAATCCACGCGGACGCCAGCAACATTGGTCTCGGAGCCGTTCTTGTTCAGTGGCAAGACGGCACGGAACGTGTAATCGCTTATGCGAGCCGTAGTCTCACAAAGGCAGAGGCTAACTACTCGACCACTGAAAAGGAGTGTTTAGCAGTCGTTTGGGCCATCAGTAAATTTCGACCCTACCTGTATGGCCGGCCATTTCGAGTGGTTAGCGACCACCATTCACTTTGTTGGCTTGCCAATCTCAGGGATCCATCAGGCCGCCTCGCTCGTTGGAGTCTCCGCCTACAGGAGTATGACATAACTGTCGTCTACCGATCTGGACGAAAGCACAGCGACGGTTACTGCCTGTCACGTGCTCCGATTCCACTGACATCATCAGATTTGGAGCAAGATTTACCGTTTCTTGGTGTCATTGACACGGTGCGGATGGCTGACCTACAACGTGCCGACACAGACCTGCTTGCTCTTATCGAGTATCTTCAAGGAGCTGACGTCGTTGTCCCACGCCCGCTGTCACGAGGAGTGGCATCGTACTGCCTGCAGCAATGTACTTTACAAGAAAAACTTTGAAAACAGTCAGGAAACGTTCCTTCTCGTCGTTCCTACGGCATTGCGCCAAGAAGTTTTGCAGGCATGTCACGACGACCCCTGTGACGGACACTTAGGCTTCACCAGAACACTAGCGCGCATACGCCAGCGATACTACTGGCTACGGCTATTTTCGTCTGTTCAGCACTATGTGAAAACCTGTCCTGACTGCCAGAGGCGTAAAGTACCACCCGTCAAGCCCACCGGTCTGCTCCAACCTCTGGACCCACCTCCAGCGCCGTTCCAACAAGTGGGCATGGATCTCCTAGGTCCGTTTCCAACGTCATCTTCGGAAAACAAATGGATAATCGTCGCAACTGACTACCTAACCCGTTACGCCGAGACCAAAGCTGTACCACGGGCAACCGCTGCTGAAGTCGCCAAGTTTTTCGTCCTCAACATTGTACTGTGCCATGGTGCACCCGCTGTCCTCATTACTGATCGCGGTGCAGCATTTACTGCTTATTTAATACAAGAAGTGGTCACGCTGACGCACAGCAACCATCGGAAAACCACGGCTTATCACCCCCAAACTAACGTATTGACAGAGCGCCTTAACAGAACACTGGCCGATATGCTCTCGATGTATGTTGATGTAGAGCACAAGAAATGGGACGAAATTTTGCCATACGTGACATTTGCCTATAATACAGCTCAGCAGGAGACCACCCAGCTCACCCCATTTAAACTTGTCTATGGACGTCGCGTCACGACACCTTTAGACGCCATGCTTCCAGTAGACGACGGCACCACGACAAGCGAGGGCGCTGATGACTTTATCCAGAAAGCAAAGGAAGCTCGCCAGCTTGCCCGGAACCGCATCCGCAGTCAGCAGAGTACCGATGCGCGTCGTTACAACCAGAGCCGACGGAATGTCCAATACAACCCCGGCGACCACGTGTGGGTGTGGACACCTGTGCATCACCCTGGGCTCTCGGAGAAACTATTGCGACGATACTTCGGACCATACAAGGTTGTGCGCCGGCTTAGTGATGCGGATTACGAGGTCGTGCCCCAAAGCGTGTGAAGTGCACCTTTCAAACCATTCGCCGTCCTACGCAGTGTTGTGTTGTTATCCTTCGTTTTCTGTGACCACATTTGCCATTAGAGTTGTCCTACCACCTTATGCACTTTATTTTACCCAGCCGACCGGGACGGTCGCTTTTAAAAGGGGAGAAATGACGCGAGATAGACTGGCACCTGCAGCCGCCGGCCGCTGGAACGAGAACGACGAAGTGTGTTCTGGAACGCGCGCTCCCCGAGTGTCAGCCTTGACTAAAAAAAGAACACGTTTTGCCAAGGCCTCGACTGCTAACTTCGTTACAATATAACACATTGTGGCTGATGCGCATCACATGCTTGCGCAGCGGAGAGAAATTTCCGCATGTAGCTACCGCGCTGCACCGAAAGGCTTCACAGTGGCTCCTCGATCACCTTGTATGAACAGACATTGATTAAATTTCATGGAGAATGAGATGAACATCAACAACTAAAATAACCGCACTTACGAGACAATGTGCGGTATACACGGATGTGGCGGTTAACTAAAAAAATCGCCACTTCCACTCCGTGAAGATGGTGGAACAGCGAAGCTGTGTTACACCGAGTGTAACACCATGCAAGAGTCCCAGATGCAAGACTCCCAGACAAGAGTCATCGACCACTGCTCCATATATATACAACCAACGCTAACGCGAACTCCTCTCTCACTGCACTCCTCCGTTGACGTACTTTTTTACTACACCGCCATTAATTGGCGCGCCTCACGCTCTCCCCCTCCAACGGGAGTATTGGACGGCGCGACTTGGGTCAACCGCCCTTCCCGTTCTTCTTTTCATCTGCACGCTTTCACAGCATTCTTATAGGGGGAAGGGGTCACTCCAACCCCTTTCCCCCTGTTGAGCTCTTCGTTTCCTCTCCTCTCCCGCTAGGCCATGTTGCCCCTTTTTAGCGAAGTTAGACAACGACGGCACAGGGTCCGCAAACAGCTTCGCTGCAAAAGGGGGACAATAGCCTTCTCCAGCCCTACACACACTGAGATTCAAGCCACTCGCAGCTACACTACGGACATTTCTGACCACTTATTATGTGAGCTGCAGGCTATACACGATGCAATTGCAATCCTTGTCAACTTGCCTGACATAAACGAAGCCCACATCTATGCTGAGAGCCTCGGCGAAATTAAGCATATCAATGAATTAACCTAAACATTGCGAATTTGTCCACAACAACGACCTTGTGGACCGCATTGCTCACACTCTCTCTCTCTCGTCTACCCCAGTGAGGAGTAGCAGGCTAGAGACACGCTCTCCAGGCCGACCTCTCCTCCCTTCTCTTCATTAAAATCTACTCTCTCTCTCTCTCTCTACACCCGTCGCACCTCCTCTTTCCCTTCCCTCTGACCCCCGCTCTGTTTTATTGCCCGAAAATCTATCCTCCGGCGTGACACGCGTGCCCTCATCCCCTTGCGTGTCTGTTCCCCGGAAGTCAATGACGTCTTACGCCACATCCATCAATGGGCAAAACGTCTGTTACGCCAGGATGCATAGATTCTTAGGGGTGATCATTGATCGTGACCTCAGCTGGAGTCCCCATGTGGCGTACCTGAAAAAAACGTCTAACGGCCATTTCACACGTTTTCAAATTTCTTAGAGGGAAATTGTGGGGAGCGTCAGTACACGCAATATTACAACTCTACAGGGTGCTGTTTCTCGGATATCTGAGGTACAGCTTACCTGTACTGAGCAATACCTGCAGAAGCAACATCCGCACAATCGAGAGTGCTCAGGCGTGGGCACTAAGGGTTTGTCTTGAATAGCCACGCTGCACATCGACAGCGGAAACACTTGCAATAGCTCAAGATCACCCAGTGACAACTCATATGACATTGGAAGGGCTCAGAGCACACATCAGGCACATTGCCCGCTCCCCTTTCCATCACCTCGCCACGCTGCTGAAAGACCAACCCAATGTATTCTTTTCCCAGGCGATATCGGTGTACCGCGACTGCCTTCCTCGAGATTATACGCCTGCGGAGAGACTGCTATCACCTCCTTGGTGTTTGGCTCGTCCACAAGTTCGACTCTCGGTACCAGGGATTAGAACGAAAGCAGGATTCTCGTCCCCAGCGCTCAAGCAGCTATCCCTACTCCTGCTACACTAGACATACAAGGATCATTTTCACATTTACGCTGATGGCTCGACAACTCTTGACAGATCTACAGGGGCTGTGATCTTCCCCGCAAAAGCCATGACCCTTCAGTTTCAAACTTCTCTCCGGACAACGTGGACTCCTGCGGGGCTTGCTGCACTTCGCTACGCACTTCACGGGATTAACGAGGACTTACCACGAAGATGGAGCATATTTACAGATTCGAAGGCAGCTCTGCATTGTCTGCCATCCGGTCTACGTCATGGACCACAATACCAACTTGTGCTGGAAATAAGGCACCTTTATCACCAAATAGCAGAGAAAAGGCATGGCATCACTTTTCAATGGCTCCCAGGCCACTGTGGCATCATGGGCAACGAACAGGCCGACGAAGCTGCGAGTAGGGCTCACGAAAATTCTGTGAAGGAACCCATCCCGTTATCAAGAGCCGACGCAGCAACAAAGCTTCGCATACTCGCGCGTGATGCCACACGATCCATGTAGAACACACCTGGTTTCCAACATACTCGACTGCACCACCTGGACCCATCCCTCCCACTGGGCATTCCATCTGGACTTCCTCCAATCGAGACAAGTGCTATCTGCCGACTGTGGCTTGGAATATCTTTTACGAACGCTTTCGCTTGCCGCATCGGAATCGCTGACAGTACTGCCTGTGATACTTGCGGCAGCGAGGAAAGAATCGAACATATCTTGTGTCATTGTCCCTGCTACAGTAACCAGAGACAGTCGCTCGTAACGGAGTTGGCACGCCTCGACGACCGGCCGCTTTCTGAGCAGACGATTTTAGAATGCCGGCTGATACGGTCTTCACACCAGAAGGCGACGAGGGCACTACTGAAGTTCCTCCGGTCAAGCGACCTGTTTGAAGGACTGTGACGCTCCTGAGTTCCTTTGTGTGTGTCTGTTTTTAAAATCTCCCTCTCTTTCTAAGTGTGTGCATTTTTCTTTATCTTTCTGACTCCTGTTACCCCTTCCCCACTGTAGGGTAGCAAACTGGATATCTACCTTCTGGTTAACCTCCCTGCCTTTCGCATCTCATTTATCTCTCTCTCTCCATCTTTCCCCACAATCTTTCTCGAGTAGCAGGAAGTCTCTCTCCTGACACTTTGGGCCGGGGCGGCCCATACACCAGCCATTACTTGTGCTTGGGTTCAACCACAGGAAGACATTGTCCAGTGTCCGAAGTGCTCCGCTCCTCCGTATGCGGCGGTTGCCCGCCATCTACATAGGGCGTGCCCTGGGACAAAGAAAATTCGCGAAAATGTAAATAAAGGTCTAAAATATAACAGTAATCAAGCTGAAGATTGAAATATGGACTATGCACAACACATTTTATGAGTCATTCTTTTAGTACCTCCATGAAACTGGCCTACACGCTTTTATTTAGCTCTGTAGAAAATGAGGAATAAACTTGGGCAGGGGGGCACTGCGAAAAAAAGAAGACAGTTGTAACAATGGGTAGCTCTCTGTCTGATTTCTTCGCGTCTCGTTAGTTTTCTACAAGCTCCATTATGGCCTTATGCCGCGTGGTAACGCAAGAGAAAAAAAAAGATCTCCAAATTGTTTCGCAGCACGCGACGGCAAGACATGCAAGTAGTGCCGCATCGCGGTTGGCACAAACCGGAAAGGAGGAAAGGCTAGATGCGCCCGCTTTCCTCCTCGCCCGATCATAAGGTCTATAGAAGCAGCGTATTATCGACCAGTGGCTGAGCAGCTGCGCATAGCGGCAGCTTTGTTGACACGACGGGAGGAAAACAGTATCAACAATCTCCTTCGCTTTGCTGCTGCCCAAGAAAATATATATTTATATACGGACCTCGCTTTTCCTTACCCATCAAGAAAGTGTTGTGACATAGATCCGTGGACGAACCAGTCGCCCGTCTCTTGCAAAGTTATACAATCATATCTAGGAAGGTATAGGGAAGCTAACCGTAAGAGAACACTCGAGCCTACACCACGATAAATGTCTCTGACGAACACCGCGTTCCATCGGAGAAGTAGGTTTCCTTGTTTTCGCCTAGCTCCCTTAGCCGATCAGCCTTTGATGGAAGCAAGCTTGAGCGTGTAGGAGAAATCCTGGTGGGTTTCTCAGCACAACACACTCTTCATGCGATTGCAAGCAGCTGGTGTCTCTCACATACACGCTCTTGCTTTGCCTTGTCCTCTAAACGAACGGCCAAAAGAATATGCGTTCCCAAGAACACGAGCTTCCGCAGGCACAAGGGTATGCGAAAGAATCACGCAGCGCTCCGCCACTTTTCCAAAATCCTGTCAGTTTTGGTAAATACAAAAGGCTGAATAGAAAAGTGACATGCGTGTGTTTTTCTTTTTTTTTTGTATTCCTGAGACGCGTCGCTGTTGTGAGTACGGGGCCAAATTCACAAATCTTTTCGTTCCTAAGTGCTCGTTGTTAATGTCCGACCGCCTTCGCTAATACTATCTTCAGAATCAGAATTGGTTGGAAGTTTCTCTTACGAACCATTCATGCTTAAGAGCTTTTTGTGAATACGGGACCCCGCCTGTCTCCATGTGATCACCTATTCAGTTTATATTGATATGGTGGAACAATTGTCGCCATTTGCAGAATGTTGAAAGAAAACACATTCAAGAATTGCAATAATGCGAGCAGTGGATAATGTTTTGTGCATTTGTATAATATATTAGAAAGATTACAGCTAATATGAACAATGCGCGAGAAATATTGAATCGAGGAAGAGAAACAGAAAAGAGAAAGGCCGGCATATTAGCCAGCTTGCACCTAGTTCGCTGCTTTACACTGAGGTAGTGGTAGCAGATAGAAAAGAAAGAAAAAGGAAAGGAAGAATAATAAGGCACCGACAACAGTGTGCTCGGTGAAACTGAAGGCGGTCACAAAGCCTAGTCGCCTTGAAAAACTGCAGCACGTCCTTCGCGGCCCTCGGGCGCTGACTGACATTTTATTCGAAAAAAAAAAACATTATGCTGAATAACATATCTGGACAGTGACCATTGCTGACGCAGCTCTGAAGTACCTGAACATCCTTGTACCCAGCTGGTACGACCTGCTGCTGCAGCGCACAGAGGCGGCAAAATTTTTATGGTAACAAATTAGATAAAGGATTCTGGAGTTTCACATCCAAAAGCAACGCGCGGGATGAGGAATTCCATAGTGTGGGGAACGGGGAATAATTTACAAACGGAGTTTTTTTTTTCTTTAACGGGGGCACAAAACACGGTACACGAGTGATTTTGGCTGCAGCCTTCATTGGAATGCTGGCTGTACGAACCCGCCGACTGGCCTGCTCAGAAACTCAATGTAACCGCGACTGAGTAAAAAGTCACAGTGGCGGGTATGCGTATTCCCACCATCGCTACACCAAAAAAGTTTGGTAGAAGTCTGAAAATAACAATGATGCAACATAAATATACCCGCGTAATTCTAGTTAAAGCGGTTCTAGCCCAGCAAAACTTTAATTACATAGAGATCCTACATTTCAAGAACACGAAACATACGGTTCCACTGTTATATTTTTGAGGAACAAAGCTAACTCGACGTTTTTATTGTGTGATTTGGGAAACATTCGCGTAAATTTAGCTTTCGAACCGGTAACAGCTCTTGAGGAAAAAGAAGAAAAAAAAAACGATACAAAAGAGAACGCTATAGTGCCACTTGGTTCCATTAGCATAATTCAACTCGATGTTTCTAGAAAAAAGAAAAGAGATAGTTCATCTTACTCCCACCTAGCAACAGTTGCTATAGGTGCAGAAAGGAACCGAGGAAAAAAAAACCCACTAATTATAGGGAAAAAAGAAGCAAACAGAAAAACTTGTGTCATGTTCATGTTTGCGACACAAAAAACTTTATCTCGCTCGCTCTTACCCTGGCTAGATTTCGGTGAACGCTAATCGAACCGAAACGCAATCGCGATCGTACTTAGCATTGCGACAGACCTCCAGGCAGGCGCAGCTTCTTTTACTTGTTACATCACGGTGATTACAAAAGCGATGAGTGGAAGATAGCTGGAGGATGCGAAGCATGTGTTGTTTTATCTTTTTTCTCGCCTCGGCCTGTTGTAATCGCTAGCTATTGCAACTGTCTCCCCCATATTGACAGTCCACGTGTCTCAAAAAGTAGTTCATATGGACTCCGGTGTTCAACCACCTAGCGATATGTGCTGGTTTCTCTGCCTCACATGAAATTATTTTTCTTATATTCCTAATACACGCCTTTTTCCGTAGAGACAGTTTTCTACAGCGACAATTCGTTTGTATAACTCCGCAGTATCGTGGCGCTCACTGAGCTTGCAGCACAGCGGCAGACTCTACTTATAACCCTGTACTCTTTGCCGACTTGTCCTTTATGTGCAGAAAGTTAGTGTCTGTATTTATCTCTTCTCCAATTATATGAGGAATAGTTGTATACGTTTGCTACTTTCGTAACGAAACATTAAAGGAAAGGAAGAATAAAACAGGTAAATATATGCGTGTGAACTGAAAATTTGTAGAATGAATTCATTGCTGAAATAGCAAATTCTGAGACCCTATAAAGGAAAACTAATCCACTCTCTTTCTAATCCAACTCTGCCATTAGCACTCCACGATTGGTCAAAAACCTTCGCCCAAGCCCAAACTCCACGTGTACGTGCACACATTGATTATGCATGACTAGGCCAAACAAAAGAAAATTTGCCGAGAATTTACCAAATCTACTCCTTTTGCGCCATTAGCCCTGCGCTATTCGTCAGATTGTTTTCGGGCTGCGCCCATTTCGCCTCTCTGTCACGTGGCGTCATAAAACCCCGAAAACGCGACGTGTGAGTGTTGAAGATGCTTTAATAGGACGGACAAAACTGAGCTGCTTTCGGAATAGCACGAGGTTACCCCGCTCAGAAACAAATAGAAGATGGCTGCCCATCATTCGCTCTGGCACCAGCCACTGGCTACCACGAAAATTATGGAAATAATTTTATTTGTTTGCACACTTCTGCTCACCTATTTTAGGCTGTGAGTAGGAGAGGGCACACAAATTGACGTTTTACACTTTATTGAAAAACTTAAGATATCTTTTTATTGCGATAACAATTACATGGACACTCCAGTCGCATTTCGCCGTCGACGTCGCCGTGAGGTTCGGTATGAAGTCCAAGGGCGATAAAACCAGCGCCGCGCGCGGTACGCTGTAACGGCTAGTCGCTGCGAGGGTAGGCGGCTCAATCTTGCGCACGCAAGGGAGGAAAGCGGGAGGAAGCACGCCGTCTTCCGTCGCGCGTACGGCTGCGGAAGGAGGGGAGGGGGGCGCGTTCCACTCCGGCGGCTTCTGCGTAAGCCACGGTCGCGCACGCCCGGTCGGGTCATGCTACCTTGAAAGCCATCTGCGACGGGGACGGAGTCTGCCGTGCGCTGTTTTTCGCGGCTTAGTACTCGCTGATGCGAGAGGCAGCACGAAGGTCAGTTTGCTCTCTGCTGCTGCCTCGCTACCTCACTCCAGCTGTCTGACAGCGAGTTTACGCGGTCATCGAGTGAGATGTGTTCATGCTTGCTTGTGTGTGCGTGACACCATGCTTGTTAATTTAGTTAGAATGCCTATGCTTAGATGTTTTTACGGCCGATAAAACTACTATCCTTACTTCGTATAGCTGTCTACTAATTTGCTATCGCAGATTCGCCTTTCCGGCAAAACTGCGGCTTATTTATCAAAGTGGAGAAATGGGCGTGAAGTTAAAATCGACTTGCCGGCAAAAAGTACTTCAGTGCGTTCAGAAGAAGCGGAGTTATTGGCAATCAGACACATCGTTCGCGCTGCTCCCACTCCTTCTTCAATGATTTGCATTGCGAAGGCTACGGCGAAGGGGGATGCGCCCACAACGCTCCACCTACTGAACGTCATCGTGGCGCGGAGTTCAAGTTTGTGGAATTTTGCGGCAGACGTCACCATTTGCGATTTTAACGCCTAAGACGTGCCAAACGTAAGCCAAACGCCTTTGTCCTTAGCGAGCCGCAGTGCGCTTAGCCAGTGGGGTCGTCGCAGCACCCCGCGGCAGCCGCGATATCTATGCCTCTACGCTACGTAGCAGACCGCAGCCATATGCAACTGTAGTGCGTATGCGCAGCGTTTGCGTTTGCACGACAGGGCTTGAGTGCGTGATCGCGCTCAATACTCCAGTGTGACCGTGTTAACCAGGTGCGGACAGGCTTTGTCCTTTACTAGAGCTTACCAGATAATTAGAAGAGGAAAAAATCTACTTCAAAAGAACATATACAACAACTGACAACAAAGTTGTCTAAATGGTGCGAACAAATTGTCATGCAAACATTGCATGCTAATAAATACACTTCGAGGGCATCTGGAAGAGATCTCCTTGGGTTTAATAAAATTTTTGCAAGGCAGTATAGCGTAGATCGGCCCTTTAGGCGCGTTACGACATCGCTTTACCAACTCTTCATTGCTAGGATCCGTTTGAGCGGCGTCTTTAAGTCGCCGTTGCTCGCAACTGCAATGTTCGACCAGCCACCGAAAGATAATCAAGTGGAAGCAGACCAATCGCGGAAGGCAGCGCCACTCCTAACCCTGTGAGCTACTTTCACTGCACTAGCGGGTCCCACAGAAACACACTGCACTACTACGCACCCCTCCTCTCACGTTAGCCAATCGTATTTAAAGAAAGCTGTCATGGAAGGCAATGCTGTTTATTTTCAGAGCAAGCAAAAGCTCTAAAGGAGGACAAAGCTTAATTGGGCTGTTTTAACAACGCCGTGGGCCACCGCCCATTTTTGAGTCAGTGGTTACGTAATTTTGACTTAAGTAGAATGAAATAAAAAAACACTGCCCAAGCACTCCATACAGTTGGTTAACCAGCGAAGCTGAAACGTGCGGCCGCGGTGTTTACTAATTGGTTCCTAAGTTCAAGCATCCGTTGGATGCTTGAACAGGGGAGCCAATTCGATTAGCAGTGGGTTAATCCCGACGCTGTATTGAAGCGTTTCCCAATTATTGGTTACATGTTTGTGTTTTTAGTAGAACGCAAGCTCCAATGGTGGGCGGATGCTGCTCGAGATATCGAATGCATGCGAAAACGGCGAGCTGAGGAGGAGGTGTTGCCGGCAGAGCAGCGTCAACGTGGCAATGGCGGTAACGCGTTCGCCGGTGCCAACGCCCGCTTTCGGCGGCAGTTTCTCGAGCGGCACTTTGGCTTCGGCTGCGACGAAACGTCCACGTTGAAACCGCGAAGTGGAACGCAAGCGCCAATGGCGGGCGGACTCTGCTAACCACGATGCCGAGCTAACTCGAGATATCGAACGCATGAGACAATGGCGAGCCGAGGAGCCGGCGTTGCGGGCAGAGCAGGTACGACGCAGAGAACAACGTCACTAATGGCGCTGCCAATGGCGCGCGCGCTTGGGCGCGACGTAGAGAGCGACGTAACTGACGGCGCAGCTAATGGAGAGGTTTACAGAAACATAGGACGAACAGTTTTTCGTTTCGCCTAGCCATATAGAGATTTCGCTGTAAAAATGGAATAGGTTTACTTTACACGGCCCCTTTTTCTGATCCAAATTATTTTCGAAAACCTAAAACCTACATGCGACCGCTCAAACGGCAACAAGAAGAACAGCATTCGCAAATTCACCAATAATGACCTTTCATCGGGAGGCAAATATCTGTATGGCTTTTTCGCACCTCCGTGGACGAAAGCCAGACATTAACGCATTAAAGCTTGCTCACACGCAAACATTTTGACCAAGTAGATGTTTCTCGCGCAAGCGCAACGAAATGTATGCCAGCAGAAAACTGACGCGAACAAGACAGGAATACCGTGAAGCGGAAAACAAGGAAACTTGATGTTCTTAATTAAGCATACCAGAATGAGAAATTTGTCTGGTACAGAGACTGCTACGCCAGATCAATATAGCTACTGTACTATAAGTACAGTGCCGCATCGCCTTTGAGTAGTGCTTGTTTGCGAAAGCCTTCAAATATTACACTATAGAAAATATGTTGCATATCTGACTATTTGTACTCGTATATATTAATTACATTCGCGCAAAGAAACACGAACTCGTGCCTGCTTTCTTCATTGCGGCCAGAAAATATCTCGGGCTGCACAGGCCGAACTCTGTAGGACATATTCATGTTTGTTTCAACCAGGAAGAACATATTTTATTTGCACTGCTTCGTTAATCACGCACGTGCAGGAGTGCTCTCGGGCTAGTAGCGCGCATATTTAGATCAAAAACTTCGCGCACAAAATATCCTAATTAGAAAACGCGAATGTTTCAGGTGAAATATTAGCACTTGGCCAATGAGTAGCGATGGAAGGGTGTTGCTTACGGTAAGCGATAATTCTTTTGTCACATGATCTACCGGCAATAAAGCTATTTCGCGTTTGGTGGGTCATGATTAATTTCTCCTAGGCACTTAGGATGCAGCGGAACGTTTACAATGGCGTTCTTATAGCATGGAAGCATCAATCAAACACGTGCACTGATCGTGTGTGTAATCAGAGTTTGAAACATCGATATAATATTTAGCACTTATTCAAAAATACATGCAAAGCGTAAATCCATGAGTCCACCATTTGAGCTAGCAGTTCATTGGTTTTTTTTATTTCATTGCTACTCACTTCAGGAAACAAATATAATATCTAGCATACATTTCATATTCTTGAACGATACATTGCATAAGAAGGGATGCGTGCGCGTGTGCGCATGCGGGAAAGTTATATGGGGTCGAATCCGCAACAGTTTTTTGTTCGTATGTTCTGTTTTCTATTGGCTGGCTATACCTTCACTAATCATGTGTCAAACGTCGCGATTGCATCCAATTTGCTCTTAAGTAGGATTCTAGCTTAAGAACAGTTTTAACAGCGACGCTGTTTAACCTGCAGGCGTTTGCCGTCAGGTGTAACGCCGAAATGTGGGCCGAGCCTGGTGGTAGTGCAGAAAGGGTTCAAGCGCAATGGCACATACCCCTCTGAACTATAGCGAAGCTGTTTAAGCTCGAGCATGGTCCGTCGAGTGTACGCCGCAGAACCTCCGCCTGGCGATGATGTCGCCATGCGTCGCCTAGGAACGCTTTGCCCCAGCTGCACCGACCGCGCCGAGCCTCGCCACCGCTGCGTTAACCGTGACTTCATCGCGCGCGCCGCATCGCTTCACCTTAGCTTTGCTGAGCCATGACGTCACCGTGTCGTGTGGAGTGGCGGTCACGGCTGCACAGAGGCGGAGCTAAGCTGTGACGTCCCTGCGCCGACCCACGGAATATATAGCTCCGCGTCGCCGCGGCAGTGACACAAAAGGCCCGCCGTCTCCGCGCCGAGCACATCGTGGGGCGGACGAAGAAGAGCGTCACTCTCGAAGAAGAGAAAGCACGGCGTGAAAGCCGCCGGGCCGCTACTGGAGAGCGAATAAGACGATCCTGAGTATAGCTTCGCCGAAGCGGCGGCGAAACGTCGGCGATTTGCAGAAGATCCGGTGTTGCGAGCCCGCGAAACCGAGCAAAAGCGTTTGAGCGCCCAGAAGCGTCCATATACTTTAATGACCGAGTGTTCGTTGCTCCTTGGGCTGTCGATGAGGTGACCGCGAGGTGATCGCGAGGTGACCTTGCGCAAAACGTGGCCGAGTCTCGAAGCATAACGTCGCAAAAACTTGGCGGAACCGAGATAAAGCTTGGTGGGGTCGCCAGCTTCGCACCACTAGGGTGAAGGCTGCCCTTAATTTTTTTGTGATTACGGGCCATTGCCTCTCGAAAAAAAAAAGAAAATGAAGTTTGTCGCCCCCCTCCCCCACCTCCCTTCCCTTCTCCAAAGCGAGTACAAATGAAAACACCAAACGAGGGGTTATCATAGGTGGGGGTAGGAAATGCGAAGCGCTCAAGCCGTTTTAGGGACACATTGTATTTGGGGAGCTTGCACTCGATGCCCGTGTCCAAAAAAAATCACTGAATATCCCATGACGTGAATGATGATGAGTGGGCGAAGCACCAGGGGATCATTCGGGTAAACCAGAGCTACGGACAAGAGAGAAAGATAGCGCGCGTCGGGAACGAACGCCCTTGTGCACCGCAGCGCTCCTAGCTACGGACGAGAGAGAGAGAGAGCGCGCGTCTGGAACGAGAGAGAAAGAGAGCACAGCTGCGCCTCTAGCGGGAGCGGCGAGTACTAGCGTGGCTACAACGGCGCGACGGGAGACAAGCCTCGACCCTAAGGAGCTTCGCCCCTAAATTTTCTGGTACGCAAAATGCTTTTACAGCGAAGCTGTTAAGGGCTGTTCGCGTCCGGCAATAGAAAAAAAAAACTCTCATTGGCCGTATGATGTATGTGCGAGTGAAAGCGTGCGAGGGCGAGGGACGCGCGCTTTCACGGGGGGCGAACGCATGGGGGAGAGCAAACGCGACTTATGTGCGAGTTAAAGCGTGCGAGGGCGAGGGACACGCGCTTTCACGGGGAGCGAACGCACGGCGGAGAGCAAACGCAACTTCCCAGTGTGAAGGAGAGCGGTGGGCGAGGAGGGCATCGAGGCACCCTAGCAATGCCACCTAAAAACTTTTTTTTCTAGGTGGCATTGACCCTAGACGGTGCGTGCGCGTGCCCGCTCTCCCCCTGCAGCGCATGCGCGCAGCCCTGCCGCTCTCCTGCTGTTCCGTCACGTAGCCAGCCTTTTGACAGCGGTTGTGTGCGGTCACAAGTAAGGGATATCCGAAATTGTAACGTGGAAAAGATAGACGAAGCAGTAAAATATCGACGCAGCATGAAATCAGTGAGAAGAAAACTTGGCATAGGACAAGGCAAATTGTATGCACTGAAAGACAAGCAGGGTGATATCATCAGACATCAGCTATTTCGATGACATAGGAAAAGCAGCGGAAGAATTCTAACTGAGCTGTACAGTACCCAGATCAGCCAAACTATTTTCATTCGAAGTAGTGATGTACAGGATACAGAGGCTCCTTCTATAACTAGCGATGAAGTTAGACGGGCCTTGAAACACATGACCAGGGGAAAAGCTGCTGGAGAAGATGGAATAACAGTTGATTTAATCAAAGATGAAGGAGATATGCTTGAAAAGCTTGCGGCCTTTTATACGCAATGCCTCACGACTTCAAGTGTACCAGAAAGCTGGAAAAACGCCAACATTATACTCATCCATAAGAAGGGAGACGTTAAAGAATGGAAGAATTATAGACCCATTAGCTTGCTTTCAGTATTGTATAAAATATTCAGTAAGGTAATTTTCAATAGAATCAGAGCAGCACTTGACTTCAGCCAACCAAGAGAACAGGCTGGCTTCAGGAAGCGATATTCTACGATGGATCCTATGCATGTCATAAATCAGGTAATAGAGAAATCTTTGGAGTTCAATCCACCTCTCTATATGGCTTTCATAGATTATGAAAAGCATTTGATTCAGTAAATATACCAGCAGTCATAGAAGCATTGCGTAATGAAGGAGTACAGGAGGCATACGTGAATATCTTGGCAAATATCTACAAGGATTGCAAAGCCACCTTGGCTCTCCACAAGAAAAGTAGAAAGATACCTATCAAGAAAGGGGTCAGTCAAGGAGACACAATCTCTCCAATGCTATTCACTGCATGCTTAGAAGAAGTATTCAAGCTCTTAAACTGGGAAGGCTTAGGAGTGAGAATCAACGGCGAATATCTCAGCAGCCTTCGGTTTGCTGATGACATTGTCCTATTCAGCAACAACAGAGACGAATTTCAACAAATGATTGAGGACCTTAACCGAGAAAGTGTAAGAGTGGGGGGGTTGAAGACTAATATGCAGAACACAAACATAATGTTCAATATCCTGGCAAGGGAACAAGAATTCAGGATCGCCAGTCAGCCTCTAGAGTCTGTAAAGGAGTACGTTTATCTAGGTCAATTACTCGCAGGGGACCCTGACCCTGAGAAAGAAATTTACAGAAGAATAAATTTGGGTTGGAGATCATATGGCAGGTATTGTCAAATCCTGACTGGGAGCTTACCACTGTCATTGAAAAGAAATGTGTACAATCATTGCATTCTACCGGTGCTAACATATGGGGCGGAAACTTGGAGGTTAACTAAGACGCTCCAGAACAAGTTAAGGACGGCACAAAGAGCGATGGAACGAAAAACGTTAGGCCTAACGTTAGAAGATAGGAAGAGAGCGGTGTGGATCAGAGAACAAACGGGGATAGCCGATATTCCAGTTGACATTAAGCGGAAGAAATGGAGCTGGGCAGGCCATGTAATGCGTAGGATGGATAACCGGTGGACCATTAGAGTTACAGAATGGATACCAAGAGAAGGGAAGCGCGTTCGACGACGGCAGAAAGCTAGGTGGGGTGATGAATTTAGGAAATTTGCAGGCGCAAGTTGGAATCAGCTAGCGCAATACAGGGGTAATTGGAGATCACAGGGATAGGCATTCGTCCTGCAGTGGACATAAAATACAGGCTGATGATGATGATGATGATGATGATGATGATAATTATGATGATGATGATGATTAAACCTTGGTAGCCGAGTATTTTTGCTGTTCACCTCCGTAACGAAGTGACCGCTACAGTAATCCAACCGATGAACTTATGCACATCGGTAGAATGCCACAGCAGTTGGCCCACTACGGCACGGTCAACACCAGGGTTGTTATAAGGAGTGCAAATGCGGAGTAAACAGTAGTAGTTCTCGCTTTCAATAGAAGGATGTTTGTGGATACCTTCCCATAAGAAAAACACTATTGCTTGTTATTCATACAGCAGCACTGCGGGGCATAATATTTTCCCTTTTAGCAAGTTATCAAACAATGCCATGCTTATATGGGCTACTATAGTCAATAAAGATTTTTTAAAGTTTACTTCGAATGTATTTAAAGTTTTGGAGATTGTCGCCCGAGTTCACAAAAACGTTATACGTGAGCAGATGTAGACCGACCTGTAGACTACGTAAAAAATAAACCAACTGGGGGTGTTACGCTGCAGAAACTCTTCTTGGCTGTCTAACGCATTCAGGAGAAGCTCATCTCGTAGCTTTTACAGGATGTCACGGATTACTAGTACAACTGCGACGACATTCCTCACGCGGGAATAAGCGAGACAACGCAAACCCGTACCTTGCTCTTCGTCATTCGAGACACCGTTAGCATGCTTTGCTTTCACAATCCGTATAGCAGATGTGTCACTGAGACACACAGAAAATGAGTTTTCTTCTCTAAGGCTGCTGCGTGCATGAAAATGCAGTGCGGGATAGGTAAGTGATCCACTGAAGGGTCGGATAAAGAGAATGCTGGAATAGAGAGTGCTAGTGGACGCGCGTCTCAAGGGAAAGACCAAAATTGCGTCAACGCAAGCTGTAATTTGCCGCGTCAGTTAGGATCAATATCGTGCCTGCCCAAAAACGTTTTCGCAACCCGCTGAAGACAGCTAGAAAGAACACACTAAAAAGAACTACAAGGAAATCGACTATTTCCACCCTTTTGTGTTTATGTGCGCAAGAACTCGCATCTTTTGGTGTATTGCAGAAGCACTGCCGCACTGTTCGCTCGACGGCTGCCCCAAACCATTTTCACTTGGCGTGCGAAGGTGACATTCGTCTATATATAGAGAGAAGTAGAAACGTCATGGCAGGATGACGCTTTGCAAAGCAGTGAGAGGATCGGAGATGTTTGATAACACGACCAAGAGCGCGTCATCGAGAAGTCGCCACCCCTTCGTGCCATAATATTTCGCAAGTCCTGTGAGCAATCGAAGAAGCGTGTCTGCTTCTTCTCCTCTGGGGTACGTCTCTATTTCAGGGTTGAGAAATCAGAACACATGTCTCTGATATGAAGCGTTCGCCTTAGATCAATATCCGAAATTTCCTGGGAGAAACGGGAGGCTTTAAAATTCCGCAAAGTGCAAGACTGATGACGCTGGACGAATCTGAGGTGAGGTTCTCTTGGGTGAGTGGAAGGAAAGAAGGTGTGGCATTGAGTGCGAAGATGGTTTCTTTGTCATGAAAGAGCTCTTAGCAACAAGACGTTAATTTGTTATTGAATGATCTGACCTTAAAAGAACACTCATATAAATTTAATTGTGTATTGCTGCATGCAAAAGAGGGGAAATTTATTTTTGCTTTGGTGAATGAACCATCAAAAACTAGGCACGCCAGTTTGACAATCTACAATTCGACTTGCACAATGTGATTTCTTCAAGGGCTTCCACCCTCATGTGTGCTCATAAAGGTGGAAAAAAAATAAACGCTGCCGAGTGGCTTTTAAATCGCAAACATGTTCAAATATTGTTCATACATGACGCCGGTTCTGGGCAATGGGTCGCCGAAAAGGGAATGGTCAGCTATGATGACATGACACAACGCACCACCATTTCAGCGGAGTTAACAAAAGCACACGAGATATTTTTTCCAATACTTATGTGCCGAGTTACGCTTTTACGCAGAGGTTATTCATTCATATTTTTGACTACCATAAGCTACACTTCATACGAGGTCACGTCTTCGAGGGTGAAATCGATGGAGCGTACATATGAATTTGTAAACGCTAATATATATATATATATATATATATATATACAAGTACATACACATTCGCTAATGACAGTTGAATGAATTGTGCATTCATTTGAGCATAACCCGCCAGTGGCTGACATACCACTTAAATCTAAGGTCTTTCAAGATAAGTTCGTTAGAATTGAGACCACAACGCTGTTATCACTTGTTTATGGCATGGAGGATCACTCGAGTAGGGATAGTTTAGTGTTTTACAGTGTTTCCAATAATCCGTCTGAAACGTGGGAGCAGTCGGAAAACTTGGTACGTGCCTTTTATCAGTTCATCTTAAGCTCAAGGTCACCAGTAATATGGTATCTAGAGCTGACGGACTTGGTTCATGCACCACTAAAGAGATCCACCTAATTTAATTACATTTTTCTTGCTGTAAACTTTAAAAATCATTGTGCTTAGCCAACATTCCATTGTGAACAAGGGATCCGTACGAATCCCCAAGCGCCATTTTATTTTTATTTTTGACCTTCGTCAGAGACCTGTTTCATTTTTACCAATGCTTTTACCTGACCAGACGGCATTCTGCCGAACTCTCGATTAAACTTAGGAAAAATATTATGGCGCAGTAAACTAATCTGAAATCGTCAGGCGCAACTGTGAGCGAAGATTTCTGTCGAACAACTCACCAGTCAATAAACACGTTCATAAAATTTGCTATGACCACGCACCAGCCATACTTATTGAGCTTCCACAAGCTATTCCATAGCTACCGGCTATGTATCGGACATCGACACAGCTTGTGAGGCACGCACATCAGTTCGTGAGCGTGCGGATACCCCGCTCACTGGTCCGGCATAGATAGCTCATGCAAAAAAGAATCTGAACAGCACATCGTTTTCTTTTTTTTTCTTGGATTTTGGAACGCACGGAGCTTACTGAGTAAACGCGTTGAAACGCCCTCTTTGATTGATTCATGTGTAGCAGACATCGTGTGTCCTACTGAAACGTGGATTTTCGCATAGATAAAAACTAGCAATTTTTTCTATTGGGGCAGATGTATTCATTTTATCGATGTTACCGTTAAGTGCGCAGTGGTGGGGGCGTTTTCATCGCCGTTAATGATAAGTGCCATCTCGGTTTCCTTATAAAGATCACTGCAATTTGTTTGTGTGCGCATTGTATTCGAAAACAGAGGTTTGATTTTTTGAACATGCTACCAGCCTCCAACTTCTCCGTCAACATTTTTCGATGACCTTCATGACGCATTGAAAAGGAAAGTTAACAGATGCCTTCATTCATCGCCCTTGTTCGTGTTTACTTCAACTATCCGGTATTCTTTGACTCAGCGACTCGGTAACGTGTTATTCTTCTCAGGGTATGGAGTTCGTAAGCACTTTATTTCCACTTTACTCAGCTTGCTGAGAAGCCTACGAGCGTGTGTTCATCATGTAACATATCAGATCTCATTTTAACTCCTAATCATGATGTAGTTTCCGCAATAGACTACTGGAAAGGCTTAGGCGATCAAGTTGCGCTTAGTTTTCACATCAAAACCGAGGTTTCTGTGAAGAAAACTACCAAAGTCATCCGCGATTACAACACCGCCGGTTTTGCGCCGATTACTGCTGAAATGGAAACGTTTACGCATTTTTTACATGAACAATTGCGATCAAAGTTCTGTTAAAGGAAATTGGTTCGTGTACAAAAATAAAATGTTATCACTAATCGAAGTTTTTGTACGGGAAAGAACTATTGTCTCAAAACCATTGGGAATCATGGGAACCTTGGTTTTTCTGCGTCCTAAAGCAACTACGTAACCAAAAGAAACGGTTGTTTCGTTGCGCAAAAGCTACGCGCAACACAGAAATCTAGCTTGTTCGGTAAGCCGCCCCGTTATCGTTCTGGCGTTCTGACAGGTGTGAACTGCGCATGCGCGTGCCTTTCAGCGTGTTTACCGGATACGCTATAGATAAAAGCGAATATAAGACAGCCGCCTCTAATGCTAAACAGCAATATTATAATCTAACGCTAACGTTCCTCTTGTAAAGTAATCCTCGTAAATGTTGGACTGTAGTAACTAGTACTCCCAGCAGAATCCTCCATTTAACTCACCCTTACAACGAACGTGTTGCTCCTGAAGAATGTTGTAGTCTCTTCAGATGTTCATGACATGACGCCATATACCTTCCCACAGCAATTCAAGATTTTTGCCTGTCGAGTCAACTACTATTGAGTGGGTTCGCATTAGCAGCCTGTTAATAATAATAAAAAGCACCTTCCTTTGTCGGCCCATACTCCCATACTCCCTCAATTCTAAGATCCTGAAATACAGTGACGTATTTCATTCTGTTGTGTTGCCGGATATTTTCACAGAATCATTGCAGCACTCTGTTCTCCCGGACGACTGGTGCGTGGAAAGATGATTCCAGTTCATAAATCACACTCAACGAGCCACTATAGGCCTATTTCACTAACAATCATTTCGTGTAAAATGTTCCAGCATATAAAATATGCGGACATAGCAGACTTTTCAGAATCTAAATTTTTTGTATTCCCTGTCAATATGGTTTTCGTAAGTTCTTTTCATGTGAAACGCAGCTGCTAACATTCAGTAGCGGTCTTTTTGCAATTTCTGATCTGGGTACTGACATCAACTGTGTATTTCTCGATTTCGCCAGAGCCTTCGACACTATGTCTCATGATTTATTAATGCTTAAACTAAGTGAGCTAAACCTAGATGTAAAATTGCTTGAATGGATAAAAAATTTCTCTCTATATAGACTCCATACCCACACCTCCCCAACCTCAACGAGGTCACCCACTCCATTGCGCGAGGCCTAGTCAACCGCGCCGGAGACACTGGAGACGAGTTGGACACCAGGGACAATCTGACTACTTATAACGATCTCGATAAGGCATTTTCCCTTAGTCGCCGAACCTTCCCCGCACCTCACCCCAAGTTCAGCCAGGCGCAGGCTGCCACCCTGCGTCTGCTACAAAAAAATACGTACTCTTCACCCGCCCGCCTCTACCTTATATTCACTGAAGTTTACAGTACCCCCTACTGCCGGTGCTGTGGCACTCACCCGGCTACGCTTCCGCGTATGCTGTGGGAGTGCCCAGCACAGTACACAGAAATTAACACCACGACCCTCTCGTCGAGGTTGCGTGAGGCTGTGCGGAGCTCCGCCCTTGACGACCAAATCTGGGCCACCCAGCCCGCCCGTGAGGTGGCGGCGAGGCAAGCCATCGACGGCCCCTCATGGGAGGCTTAGGCCCGGCCATCTTAAAGTGCTGGTTCCACAATAAAAGTTTATTCCTCCTCGCTATACAGACTCAGTTTCTAAGCCCTAACAGCTGTAGTCCTAGACATTCTAATGTATCAGCTGGTGATCCGCAAGGTGCAGTCTTGGGTCCACTTGTTTAAAACCTACTATAACTATATTCTCAACTGCGTCCTTTCTTCGTCAGTTAGGCCTGTCACGGACGACTTTATTCTCTACCATAACATTATTAGCCCTTCCGATTTCCAATAACTCCAGGATGACAATGAATGCGTAATTGGTGCCTGAAATTTAACCCAAGTAAATGTAAAGTTATGCGCTTATGTCATTCTTCTAACATCATCATGCATGCCGACTTTACTAATGTTGCTCCTACGTCGTCCGCTACTTTCTACAAATACCTCGACCTTCACATAGCAAATAACCTCTCTTGGCGTGCTCATGTGGACAATGTGATTAAAGAAGCGGGCGAGTTTGCAGTTGGTCGTGCAAAGCTTAGGCACAGCGAAAGTGTCAATCCTCAAGTCTTGCTGGCTGCTACTGCTAGGTTGCTGCTAGGTCTTAACTTGGTTTAACTTACAACGCATTTAGTGAAGGTACTCTCGAGCAATCATTTTCGGAGGACCCTCCCTTACGCGACATTTCGCTTGACTAGCGCTGGGCGCGTCGGCGCCTACGAGCTACAGCGTTCCTGGCATGCCCCAAACTCAGGCAGGCAGGCATACAGGCAGGAGCCGTGTCTGTGTCAGGCGAAGCGAGTGCGCACCTGGGCCGGCAGTTACTAGGCAACGCCAGTTACTAGGCAGCGCCAGTTGACATCATCGCTACTGCTTCGGCGCATGCATGGCTAGGCAACACGGGCGGCGTCGGCGGCAGCTCTGCGCGTTGCCTCCTTGGCGCTGCTACAATTTCTCTCTCTATCTCGCTCTCTCATTTTCTTTTTCCCTCTCCCGAACGTTGCGCGCGCCGCGCGCATGCTCTCCTTCCCTCTCCTTAACGTGCCATGTCAAGGTACCATGTGCACGGCATGGAGAGGAGGCGAGGCACACGCCCTTCTGCGAGGTGGTTGCTTGGCAATGCAGTGATGTCATGGCTTGGCGAGGTTTAGCGACAGCAGGCGCCACTTTTTGCAGTTAGCTAGAACAGCTTCGCTGTTAATAATGCTATCCGCATTATTGCATGCAAACGCCTTAATTTAACTGTGCCCCTTCGCGCCTGAAATCAACTCTTTACAAAACACTGGTTCACGCAAAACTGGAGTACGCCTCAGTCATTTGGGATCCGTCTCGGTCTTCACTATTTCTCACTCCCGAAAGTTTAGAAATTGGCCAGCACGCTTCATTTTGCTAAATTACTCCCGCTATGCTAGTGTTATATCTATGGAACTAACCCTTAATTTAACTGATCTTTCCTCACGCCGCAAGCGTTCCCGTCTATACGTTTTTTTACAAAACTTTTCATTGCAACCCCCTTTTAAAGGAAACCTTCTTCGTGCCTCCATCCTGTATTTCGTTCCGCGCTGTCCAGAGCCTGAAAGTCGAGCTGCCAATGTGCCATGCGAACTCTTACATTGACTCCTTCATCCTTAGGACAAGCGTACGTGGACTGGAATCGCCTTTCCGCATCAGTCGCAATCATCACCGACACATACATTCAAGACCACTGTACAGAATACTTTCTGTTAAAATATTCTTACTGCGTTTTGTTTCGTTTTAATGCGATAGCAATTATATGAACACTTGAACAGGATTTGTGCCGTCGCCGTCGACGTGAGGTTCCGTATAAAGTGCAAGGGCGATAATGTCGTCGCCGCGCGCCGTATGCGCGAGTGAAAGCGCGCGGGGACGCGCGCTATCACGGAGTGCGAACGCACGGCGAAAAGCAAATGCGACCGTCGCGCGAAAGGCCGTGGGGGTATGGGAGGGCGGGAGGGATGCGGGGCGACGCTGTGCTGCGGCACGAAATGCGTATCTTGCAACCGGGCGCAAGGGCAAATGGCCACTTAATCTCCCACGCGAAAGCAAGAAAGCGGGAAGGCAGTGCGGGAGGGAGGGGGGCAGCTTCTACTCTGCTTACAGCCGCGGTTGTACTTTGCCTGATTTTGGCGGTCGCCCGCACCGTCTCTTATCTCCACACGGCTCTGACCTTTGGATGCGCTGTGCATTCGCCGCTCAGTTTCCGTTGAAGCGATAGACTGCACGAACCTTCGCCCGCTGCGGCGGCTGCGCTTACTGCCAGCGTTTTGACAGTCGTTGTCTGCGGTCATTCAGTGTGATCTATTCATGTTTGCTTGTGCGCGCTGATACCACGCTTGTTAATTCAGTTAGTAAGCGAATGTGTCCAAGTTTATGCAGCCGATAAAACTACTATCCCTACTCCAAATAGCTCTCTACTAATTTGCTATCGCAATTGGTGCTTCGCCTTTCGGGCGAAACTGCGACATTTTTTTACGCCCTGCTCCTTTCTCCAACGCCATCGGGCCCTGGAAGTATAATAAATAAATAAATAAATAAATAAATAAATAAATAAATAAATAAATAAATAAATAAATAAATAAATAAATAAACATGTCTGGTCGTCAGATTATTCCTAAGGAACCACGAAAATGTGTTCCCACGTGTAATACAAAGATGTTGACTCGGTCCCGATCTCCGGCAAGTTATCTTTTCACTCACTTGCATTTGCCTTAAACACTACAAGTCCTCATATGATTTCTCTGGCTCTATAATATCAGTCACGTCTCATGACTGTTAATAAAGATAATATAATCTCTTCTCTTTCTTTTTAGAAAACGGCGCATTCAGCAAGGAGTAGGCAGTAAGTGCGTCGTATCTCTCAATGCACTAAACGGAAATTGGTAGCGCATAATTTTCTTTGCGGTGCTGCTAAAATTCAGTGTGCCTTTTTTCGCGTAACGGCTTATGAGAATCTCGTTGCCGCCCTACACAGAAGCGCAAGGGATATTTATTATGCCTAAGTATTACTGGCCGTACTAGTAAGGTAATATCTTGACCACTTGTTGGACCCTTTTTGGTAATAATACACTGTCCCTTGGTAACTGACTACCTAACTGGTTATTTGGTAAGCATATGTGGCTTGCGACCGAGATATAATTAGCCTCTGGAGCCAGAGTTCAGCACACATTTTCAGGCAATCTTTTTTTCGCTCTGTTTAAAGGTGGCTAGGACCACCAGTTTAGCACCCAATCACGTTTAATGTTTCTCCAGCTCAAGCCCGTCCATGTAATATTTATTTGTGTGGAAAACAGCATGTTTAGATAGTTGTCACGTCTTTCTTGCAGCTCGATAGTTTCGTGGCTGGATATAATAAATTCTAAGTAAATTATTTAGCACTTTTTCGTAACAATTCAGTTAGTAGAATCGCAACGTACGCTTGCTATACCATGCAGAGACCTCTCGTTTCCTGCTTATTGGATACCGCAGAAACTTCGACATTTTTCTTTTCAAATTACTTCTGAATTCCAAAGTTCCTCCGTCCCGCTAAGCGCTTGCACCATGGCATAACATAGTCTGGAACGATATTATGTGTTAGCTGGAATCGTTTCACGGCCCAAACGCGGATGGACAAAACAGCCACCTGTAGTAGCATGCGTGTGAAATGTATTAGCAGTAATTCACAGAAGACGTGAAGTGCCACAGCGCTTATTAAATGACGCGTAGCTTTCGTTTACATGCCAAACAGAAGCTTAACTCCCAGTGTAAGCACGAAACGTTCTCGGTGTTTAAATAGACTGACCGTACCGACATAGTCAAAGAGCGTTAGCCAATAAGGCAGGGCAAGAGTTCGATTTCCAGTCGCCCTAGTTCTGCAACTGAGAAGTTTGCACGGTACACCCGCCAATATCTTCGACGCATTTTTGTTTGCTCGGTGGATGTTCAACCATGTCATAGAAGAAGCGCAAATTTCTTGCGCAAACAGCCACGTTTGTTGTGGGCCATCTTTGCGCACGTGGCGTGGGCAAACTTCCCAGCTTGCGGCTTTTCTTTTTTTTTTTTTTTTGCTTTTGGAGGCCACTGTCTTCAAATGCAAATAGAAAATGAATAAACTGACAGGTAAGCCCCACAGTAATAATCCATTTTTTCTCACGTGTTTGCCAGGCTTTTTTATTTCATTGCTCTTACGTCAATCATTCGAAAAAGTTGACCATAGGGAACGTTTTATTGTATTCTCGACTGACATTTGCTGGTGTGCTTCCTATAGATAATTTATAAGAAATGGTGCAGTGGAATTTCTAATGAACACGAATGGGTGTCCTCTTTCGTAGTTTTTTTTTTTTTTTTTTGCTGTTATTTCTTCATGCATAGTATTCCGCGGTCTTCAAGACCGGATGGCTTAGGGAATAACCATGTAAATGATAATATTGTGACAAAAAACTGCAACTGGAAATTAGAAGGGTTTTACGAACTACGATTGCTCAGTTGCTTTGGCATCCCTTTGAGCACGACTGTCACACAGCATTGGTTCGCAGCGGCGGTGGGCGCAATTGTCCATTGAGCTTCGGGGGAACTTAAATAACCTGAGGTGTTCGAACTGACAGGGAGCATCCAGTTGCAGCGTCTCTCATGACCTCATTATGGGTTTTCATGCAACAAAGCCAATCATTTACCTCAACTTTTAATGCCCTGTTTGGGACTGCATTCAGAGCAACAATAGCCTAGGGCATGCTATGAGGTGGCACTATGATTTATTTTGGAGCCCTTTGAGCTCACAAACAGTGGCATTCCCGCGCGGCAGAAACGATTCAGCGCGTGTACTTATTTGCGACGTCTTCTTGTACAAAGCCGGCTGGAGACATTCTAAAGCGTTGTCTGGGGTCCGTCGTTTGTGAGATGCGAACCTCGTACGAAAAAAAAAACTGCACAGAAAGACATGGAACACGCGTAAATGTTGACGAATCTGGCGGATTTCTGGGCCGAAGGCACTCGGCTACTATAATACTTTCCTGGGAGGTGTTTGTTTGATCATTAGGCCCATCCCGCTAGTATCACTCTTGATGTATTCCGTGCGCTAAAACACCGTGACGCGAATGTCAGCCCTTGACCCGGTTATTGTATGAAAATAAGCGTAGATCTTAGGTTCATAACTTTACTTATATAAATACATAAGTGAACCGATCAATTCGCTTGTTAGTGTCCATACCACTGGTAATGCTTTTTTTCACCTCAATCTTGTTACTTTTAAGACTTTCTGAAAGACTTTTGGCTACTGTGAGAGTGCGCATCACCAAAGAAGTAAGAAAAACGCCAACTGTAAAGAAAAATGGCACGAGTACATTGCGCCATGGCAACGTGAGCTCTTTCTAACGCAACAACGTAATTGCCACCGTCGGGAAGCTTTTATACATTGGGTAATAATCATGCAATGATTTCCCTCCACAACAGCCTGTACCTTTCACGAGACACAGTGTCTATTTCACTCAAAGACAACCGCACAGAGCACCACCCCTGCAGGTAAACGGTGAACGGAACCAAATAGTATGGCCGCGAGGAAGAAGCGCTACCTTTTAAACAAACTCTTCTGTTGAAGACCAAATCCGTGACATGTGTCCAAAGAAATATCCTCAATTTCACATTTCGATGAGCCCACGTAAGCCTGTAGGCTTATCCAGGTTCATGTAGGCTATGCCTACATGAGCATGGATAACCCAACAGAAGAATTTCTACCGAAAGGCAAGCAGCTGGAAAGCGAAGTGAAAGAACTAAAGAGTTCGCGAGCAGACGGATGTTATCTTTTACGGTTTCGACGAACATGCTTTGGCGCGAGCTGTGACAAAGTGCGATGATGAGCACCTCGAGGATACAGTTCAAATGAAAGAAAATGTGTCAAGCGGTGGGGCTTCGGTACACACACCTATAGAAACCTTACGAACGTGTCTGCTGCACCACTGTGGCTTCGGGGAATCAATAACCTTCTCAGTGCTCCGAAAGCCGGTTCCCGACTTTCGGCTTTGAGCTAGTAGCCCGTGTACATAAATACTAAAGTAATCAGACACGAGAACAGCGACACGATGGCCAAGAACTTTATGCGCCCGGTTATTGGCCGGAAATTATCGTAAGCAGTTATGAGACTACTGACAACAACGAGAACGTGCGCTCTAAAAAATGCAGCTGTAATGTAAGCTTACTATAGCGCTCCACACCATCCTTCCTGCAACCATCCCCACCACCATAGATTTTTCTTTGTCTCATCCATGCCATCGCTATGAAGCATTGATAGGGTGGACAAGGAATGACTTAAAATAATTGAACATCAACTACTGCGGCGTTAAAACGGTGGAATATACCAAAAGGGGCTCCTGTCGCGGAGTACAAAAGAAAAAATATATTAAACGTGCCTCAACGAATCATTCACTAATCTTGCGAGACGTTTGTCACGTCTGATTGTGACTGCGTAAAACATTGCAATATAATAATATAGCATATCGCCTATTAGAACAATTTATCTGTATTTCGTACCCCCGATTTGTTTTTTACTGTTTATAACGCTTGACAAAGATTAGACCAAGTACACGATGGCGATTGAATCGCTAGCAATGTGCCTTTGTGCGTTGTTTCATTCTGGGAGAACAAAGAAAAACTCAACACATTAGCGTGTCCAAGTCTCAGAAAAACTACATGCATGGTGGCTATTACCATGTGGTTGCTTTACAACTCCATTTTCCATGGTGCGATGGGAAGGCGAACGAACATGCCGCTGTAAATACGTTGGTTGATCTAACTGCCTTAATATTGTTGGAAGCTGGTTGGCCAAGCTTTTTGGTGGCTTGGGAAGTCGGGAAGCCAAAATTTACTCCTGCAGAAACACGTTGACTACACGAGCGGCCAAAACCATTTATTAGGAAGTTATAGGCTTCATTACTTAAGAGCAAAAGAAGCACACCAAGCCTAACGACATTTCTTAGAAATAAGCAACGTACAGAGGCGTACGCGCCCACCACAATGCACAAAAACCCGTAGACCAGTACAACGCTAAGGAAAATGATACCAGTAATCCTGTGGTGCTGTTAAGCGAAACAGCTTTATTATCTAGTAAATTCCCACGTGCAGCTTAATAACTCGCCATGAAATTTGTGTGATATGCATCTGAGTGTCACATGTGGTAATGAATGGAAATTGGTTAGAAAAAATCGCAGACGTGCCTTGTGATATAAGATGTGTGCGTTATTTACCATTCGTGAAGCATATACTGCGCCTTAAAAATATGCGCTTCCTTTTGCTGCTTCGTACTGCATATATTGTTTTTTGAATTGATGAGATTCCTTTTTTATGGTATTATTCTGATTGTATTGGTACTTATTATGATCTGACTTTTGACATAGGAACAGCCAATGTTGCTAATTACGCTGAGCTAACACTTCGCACAAATAAAATAAAAGAGGATAAAGAGGATAAATAAAAAATGGTGCCTTGGTAGTTCCATGGCTAGTAGAAGTGAGATGTACTTTCAGTTTTTCTTTGAATATTCTTGAAATTGACATTGTTATTCACGCTTCTACAAATGCGCAGTAAATGTGCAAGCATTTTTTATTCGTTCGTGAAGCTGTGAATTTTTAGTAATAACTAGGTGGTTAGATTCAAGGCACTGTTTCAAGGTGGCAAGATTCAAGGTGGCAGCTGTTTTAGTTTCTATCCTGCTAGTACCATTTCGAGATCATAGGAGTTGGGCTTACGATTGTTGGCAGCATATACATATGCTTTCAGCACAGTACCTATAGGAGCATGTGCTTTGAAGAACGCTATCTGTTGATAGTTCCACGCTTTGTTCTTCTTGCCTTTCGTTCGTTTGGCGTAATTTGTGCGCGGCAGTTTCAAGCAAGTACATAGAAAGATTACAAAAAGCTCTGAACATAAATGCGTCTACAACCCTTGTCTCAGCCCGTAAATCATGCAAATCCTGACTAATAACGTAGAACATTTATTGGCATGCTGCAGACTTCGCCACACTTCACCTACGTGCCGTAGCATGATATATTGGACAAGTGTATGTGCGTTTATACGTGCTGAAAACAGAGGTAACAACGACGAAGTTACGAGCGCTCACTATGAACTACTTTTACAGCGTAATGCTGTTTTGGGCTCATTGCAATAGCCGTTTGAGTTCGCGATGCTGCCTCTGCTGTACGCCGCCGTAACCGCTATCGACGGAAAGGGAAAAAAGTACCCGATTCCCTCCGGGATTGAACCCGCGCCCGCTGCGTGGTAGCCATTATGCCACGCAAGCGCTTGATATCGGGCAGCGGAAAAAGGCCCTAAAACGCTCCCAAGCGCGCAGGGGCAGACGACCCGGCGAGCCTCCGCCAGTATGGTGGCGCCATCTAGGTAAGGCGCCTGCAAACGCAGCGCTACCGACATGTAAGTTGCAATTGTAAGGCTTCATCGGGCTCAGCAGACTGCTGTGCAGAGAGCATTACAAGCCGCAGCTCGCCATCGACGCCGGACGGACAGTTCAGATCGTTCTCGTCAAAACGAGGCGAACAGACAGCCGCGAAGACCCTGTTGTGCGTGGTGCCCAAATTGGAGCTACTCTTGAGCCGCTCCACCAGCTTACGCTGTGACTGTGCTGCGTGTGCCGCGCAGGCCTGTGACTTTTTTGTTACCTGTGTTTTTTTTTCAAATATGAAATTTAATTTACATGTATGTGCTGAAAGAAAACATTCACGCACTGGGGATACGCAGGATTCATACACAGCGCTCTGCTTAGATGTATTTATTAGAAAATTTACACTGTTATAATGACGTGCATAAGTGTACGCCGAACGCAACAAACCACACTTTATGAAGTACAAGGTGAAAAGAAGGAAGGATATGCATGGTGAGCAAAATAGCTAATCAGAAATAACATGGTATACTGATTTAGCGATACAAGGAGGGCACATTACGCCAGGGTGGTTTTCAGACGCTTCCATTCACGAACTACACGATGGAAGAAGGCGCATTGGAAGGCATTGATGCTGAAGCAAGCCCATCTTGTGTATACAGGTGTCTAACTGCTATGGGGGACTTGGAAAAAAAAGAACAAGCACACTGAGCCCTACAAATAGTCATCATTCAGTCATTGTTACAGAAGGCTCGGCGATTATGAGCTGAAAATGTCTTTTTTTTTGTCATGAGAAATGTTGCCATTGCCCTAGAAAAGAACAGAAAAAAAGACGCTTGGGCGCTTCTCGATAAGCAACAACGAGGGCGAAAATGTGCTAGTTCTGGCTTCAGGTCATCTCGGTGATGGCCTCCTTTGTAATTACATTAGCCAACTGTTGGTAGCTTTGCAACATCAGGCGTGTTCTGTAAACTGAGGTGCTGTGCATATAGTTGCTATTTTTGTGCTAACGATACTGTACATTTCAGTTCTAAATAAAATTTCCTTTTGCTGAAAAAACACTGGTATGCAAAAAATATTGCTTTTTCGGAATGGCCAATTGAGTTTTTACAATAAAAATGGTTTTACTTATGTCCAAACAAACTCTGTTTATGTTGCAGAATGCAGTGCATAAAAAATATCCAGAGAATCTTAACGGCCCAACTAAAGAAAAAAACGTTTATTCCAGTGATGGCGATATTTTAGGGGCAAAGCTCCTTATAGCGGCACCCGTTCGTCCCCGTCGTAGTAGGTAGCCACGTCTAGTTTTATGAATTGCTCAATAGATGGCGTTGTGTGACCGTATATGTATGTATACCCATATATACATATATATGTATACGTATAGTATAACCGGAAGCCGACTTCCACTTCCGCTTCCGCTTCCGTTTCCACTTCCGGTTCCGCTTCCGGTTCCGGAAGCCAGCTTCCGGCTTCCGGAGAACGCGTCCGGCGTTTTATGAAAAAAAAATCCGAAAGTTGTGTCCGTAGCGCGGAATCGAACCAGGGACCCCTCGCTTCCGAACGCGCGGCGCTAACCACTACGCCACGAAGCGCACATAGACACACGCACCACGATGGCAATAAATACCCAACATTAACGAAAGGCCGCGTTTCTAGTGCGTTTCTAACGCGTTTGTGCTAGCGCGTTACGGCAAGTGTAAGAAGCTGGTGTAAGACGCTGTGGCCTCTCCGCCTTACCTTCAACGCGTTTCGAACGCGCTGCCCAAGGCGGTGGCAAGTCAAGTTCAAGTCGAGGAGCGTTTATGAATACGGGGAGTATACTCTCTCAGCAGTCATGTGATGGCGTCGGCAAACGCGGTGCACGTTCCGGCATGTGTAAATGGCTGCGTAAGACGCTGTGGCCGCTCCCCCTAACTAGAGAGTACTGCACGTTTCTAACGCGTTTGTGCTAGCGTCCCCTTAAGCGGGAGATCCGATGATTCCCTCCGGAGCTTCGCCCACTCATCATCATTCACCCCGTGGATATGCTGTGATTTTTTATTTCTATTTGAAGACTCCTCGACAGAGCTGCAGTTTCCTGTACTGGGGTGCCATTTTTGTGCCACCTCTGGCTTGCGATGGCATCAACAAAGGCCCACTCGTTCCGCATCGGAATGGGGGATACGCTATATGTGCGTCTCTTGTGGAAGGAGATAAACTATTGAACTCATTATGTGTGTCTGTCCCCGGTACGACGTCGAGCGTGAATCGCTCGGACAGCATTTAACCGGCTGGACTCTAGACCATTTTTGTAAATGAAGATGAAGGTCGTTGGATCATGGCCGTGCGCGCCGATGACACAGAAATCCGGGAAACCGTTATTGCTGAATCTCAAGTCCACATGTCTTGGCGACCGTTTGTAGACTCGGTGCATACTTTCAAATGTGATCGAAACTGTGCTCTCTTTCTCTCCCCTCTGTCTGTGCATCCCTATATCCCCTTCCCCTCGTGCAAGGTAGCAAACCGGACGTGCATCTCGTTAACCTCCATGCATTTTCTCTCTACTGTTTTTCTTTCTCTCGTCGTATATATATATATATATATATATATATATATATATATATATATATATATATATATATATATATATATATGTGTGTGTGTGTGTGTGTGTGTGTGTGTGTGTGTGTGTGCGCGCGCGTGTGTTTGACTTTGTCGCTCGTCCTGAGTGTCACTTTCGGATAAATATTGAACAGAGTGGTGGGAGTAAAGCTTCGCAATAGGAATAGGGTAGACCACGATAGGCATAGCATGAGGAATATTGTTACGACGCGAGACAAGCAGAGTTTCTTCAACAGGCCTCAGGGCGAGCAAAAACGCTCTCTTTCTCGTCTTCTCCGCTCACACTCCTTCCTCTTCTACTAATGGGGCTACATTTACTGTAATATTTCTCCCCTCCTAGACGAAGCCCGCCGGGCAAGTCTGCTAAGTTCTCGGTGTGAAGGGCTTGAGACGAGCGACATGCACAACCTCAGTCTTGGTGGAGCGCCGTCCACTTGCGGTGAGACGCACCAGTCGATAATTTACTTCACTGAGCTGGTCAACAATTGGAATAAACGGAAGGAAAAGAACCGAAATACGAGTTGTACTTGATTAAACCCACACTAAGAAGGAGCTCCAAGCAACTCTCACCCAAGTCAGCATGTACAAGAAACCCAGACAACGTATAATGACGTGTCTTCCTACATGCGCTGTTCGCTGGCACCTGATGCACCTTTATTGGCGTCTGCGTCGCCACGATCATCTATAAGAACTTGGTGCTGCCCGCGTATGCATAACCAAAGATGCTGAAAGCTTTGGTGAATGATGTGTGGTTTCCACCACAGCGCGAATGCACAGGCTAGCTTCAAAAAGCAGGTAATTTACAAGAACAATGATAAAAACGGGATAGGAAAAGCTCATCCTTGAGATGGCGGTGCTTTATGTGCTTAGCATACAAAGAAGATAGGATTGCTTTTTTTAAAATGAGAAATAAATAGTTTTCATTTAAGGTGCACTTGCGCTAATTGAGCTCTGTCCTATTCTGCAGTAGACAGCATTGAAAGACGATAAATTTTCATTACTTTGAAAGAAACAGTGGGAAAAGCCAAGTAATCGTCGTATCTCTATAGCCTATTACCTTAGAAGGCAAGAAAGTAATTCAATGGCAGTGAACTTATGACCGTCCTTTACCCTCGTCACTTCTTTTCCGTACATATTGTAAGGTTAAATCCTGCTCGGACACAGAGAAAACACTTAAGCATTGGCGGCAACTAGCCTAGGCTGTGAAATGTGAACAGACGTTTTCTTGGAACCTACTAGTCTCTCTCCTTGCTTGTCCATTCCCTGCCTTGCGTATTTCTACGCTGTGCTTACTGCAGTTTTATCGTTTCCTGACTTTAGTTGCTATTCCAATTGGCTTATTACAAAAAATAAAAACTAGAAGAAATCGTTACTTACCCAAGACGGCAGATCAGGCTACGACGGCTGTTTCTATCACACCAGATGGATTTGGCACTGTCAGGAGGATAGCAATCTCAGCCAGGAAGCAGGAAGAGGAAATGCCAGATTCTATTTGTCGCAGACTGCTGCCTTTTCTATCCAAGCTCTTTCCCCTAGCCATCTACACTCATGCCACGTAGTGTACACTCAGCAGGAAACGCAGCTTTCTTTTCAGCGCCGTCTGGCATTGTGTCACGAAAAAGGCGTTTCTCAGCAGAATCCTTTTCCTTTACACTCCTTTTTACCTCATGGCTCTCGTCGGTGGACCACGGCTACCATTCTTTGTACTCATCGGTCAGCAGGCTGTGTTCCTTAAAGCGAAGCTTCCTTGCCGAGTTCGAGTAACATTTTCGTACGTACCTGGCCTCTGACGCCGCGTTTAGCACTACGGTGACTCCATCTAGGAACGGCACAGCGAATATGTAGTCTACGAGTTTACCGTTTCAAGCATAGAGTTTCAGACAATACATACTAGTAGAAACTGTGGCGATAATATCTACAGGAGCTGCAAGTACACTCTTAGCAAATACCGGCTTAAAACAACGCATATAGGGCGGAAGGGAGATCAAAATTTCGACGCTTATAAATGGCTCACTGTAAGCGGCCTACTGCGTATGCGGCCTATTTTATGCGGCTCTTGCTTATGCGGCCTGCATTTACACGGCCCATAGCAGGGCCGCTTGGTGAACGTCACGCATAACGCCAAATTTTTATGCGGTATCTCAGATCAAATCTGTCCGGCTTACTAAGCGGCCCAAATCTTATGCGGCTCAAATATTATGCGGCCCAATGGGTATTTATGCGGCCCAATGGGTAAAAATTATTTTAAGACAAGCGCCGTCCACTGTGGTTTTGAGTGCTGTTTCATAGACATTGCATAGAACCACATTATAGGAAATTGATAATGCACAACACAAGCATGGCAACGCACTTCACACAAAGATGAAAACACTGGGAATCGAACCCGGGTACACCGCGTGACAACCAAAAACACTAACCACTACTCCACATCACTACGCTGCCCTGAGGACTCGCACAGCTATTTGTAGGTACATTTGTGTTTCCCAGGCTGTCGTTTTATGTCGATCGTTCACCGTCCGCGATCGTGCATGATACACACATAGTTTGTGTAGCTGTTACCGATGCATAGGTGGTGGGTGACAGTAGATGTATTTAAATGAGTATCAGTATACGAATAGCGCTTTCAAAAGCTGTCATGTGAGGCGGAAATGCTAAATGGGGTAGGATTACGGAGCATGGGCGCTGCACGAAAAGAAAAAACTGCTTCGCCAGGCAAATCTGGTTCTTTAATATTTTCTCTTTATTCGCTATGAAGCGGCTGCAGTCACTGTTTAACCGGGAGCTCGGCTTAGTCTGGGAAACTTTCAACCTCGTTCAGAAGGTTCAGTTAAAACTGATCCGCGCTGTTGCGCTGCCTCGACGGTATAATGAAAATACGGCTCCGATATTTTGAGACGTCGAATAAGCGGGCGGGATATTACGGGCCCGTCTAAGTTTGTTAAACCGACAAATATTTTCATTCACCTCCGCTGGCCTCAACGGGGATGCCCTGTCCGAAAGACTGACATATCTAGCTTTTGTGAGTATCAAGAAGAATGCTCTCGAACCGATCCTATTATGCTGTTCCGTTGTAGTTAATGATTCAGTGTTTATTTTGAAGCAGCAAGGCGCGTCAGTATCTCCGCCCGTGAGCCTACCGTAACAGCATTGCAAATATCGGAAGCTTCACTGCTTTGCACACGCTAGCTTGTTTTCACCTCTTCACCTGCCAGGCGCATGCATGCGACGTTGCAACGAGCTACCGTGGCCATACCTTCAGTGCCGTCGAGCTTAAAGGAACGAAGGGAGGTAAGAAATCGAGGTGTCTTTAAAGAATTTATATTATGGGGCTTAGCATCCGGAAACTGCTGTGGATTACGAGGCACGCAATAATATAGAGCTACGGATTCATCGTGGCCACCTGGAGTTATTTAACGAGCCCCGAAAGAACGACACAAGCGTTTTTGCATTTCCGTCGGAATGCGACAGGTGCGGCCGAAACGCTAAGGTCACCTTGTTACTGCGGCGACTGTCGTTGAAAGCGAACGAATCAGCTGTTTGAAATTTCGCATGACAAGGTGGGAAGTTGCCGGCATGTCGAAGTTTACAACGGTTCCATTCATATACCCTTGCAAGTCGATGGCTTCGACGCAAAATTAACGTGGAATAACCGCAATTTGTCCATTGTATTTTGCGCTGCATTTCTGTGGTCAGCACCACCGCAATGAGCACTCTCTGCTATCTGGAATGCAAGTGAATCTCCATGCGCAAGACGAGCCGCATTCATGCACAAACTACTTTTAGTTATCTCAAAAAAAAGGAAAAAGAAAGCACCGTGCAGACTGCAATAAAGTGCACGCGCTGTATTAAGTGAGCACGCACTATTGTGCTGTGTCCGGCAAAGGAAGGTGTGCCACGAAGTGGTTGCAAGCAGGTGAGATAGACTGCCCGCTAGCATACCTAATTATCTCGAAGGTGAGATCGAATTCGGATTTAGGTGTCGTGTACATTAGTTGAGTGCCTCTACCTTCGTTATATCAACTGCGCCCAATATGCACAGTTATTAAAAGCCCACATTTTTCTCCTACAACGTTGAGTATGCTTTTTCCGGAATGCCCACTTCATCTGTGTACGCCATCTGAAAGCATGCTGTACATTATTGCAGACATGTACGTTCATGCAGACACAGACAAAGAACATATTTTTCAAAGGAGAATAATTTATTTACAATACAACAAAGTGAAAAGTTCCCAGCATAGTTTCACTGTAGGTTTTCACCACAGAATGGGGACTCATATACCAAGCTCTGACAGTAACAAATAAAAGCCACACTGCTACATGAAATGCTAAAGCAGATAGGCAGTGTTAGTGCCTGCAGCTTTTAAAATATGAAACAAGCATAACGTATTAACTTGCATGTACTTCATAAAGTTGCGACCAACAAAAGTTGGGCCTCTCAGTTCACCGTTTTCGTTCATTAAAGAATGTTTTGTTTATAACCAAAACTACGTAAAATAGCAGATAACTACAACATGAGTAACAGAACACACATATGTACTAAACTTACTGTAAGGTCACATTTTCTATAGATAAGTTAACTAATGAGGAATTTAGACAGCTAAGTGCTCGCAGCTCTAATGAAAAATAGCTATCTATGACTAGCATGAAAAAAAGAAAGAATGAAAACGCTGCATGAAAATGTACGAGGTGTGTTCAAAAAGAAACCCAACTTCTGAAATAGCACGCAAATCGGCAGAGAGCACGCTGCGGCTACTGAACGCATGTAGCAGCGGGTTTAGACGACAAACTGCCATTTGCCGCGTTTCACTCTGACCATTTGTTGGTGAGATACAGCTGGCGAAGTGCGCACGTGTGCAAGCTGTTTGTTGGATTAGTGCCAAAGTAACAACGAATGAGGTTGAAGAACAACGTTTGTTTGTGAAATTTTGCTACAAACTTGGAAAAACTTTCAGAGACATTTCAATTGCTTAACCAAGCATATGGGAAAAACTGTATGAGTCGCACTCAGTGCTATGAGTAGTTTAAGCATTTTGAACAAGGCAGAATGCTGGTAGGTGACGATCCCAAGCCTGGACGACCTTCCACATCAACAGATGGTGACTATGTCAAGAGAGTGCGTGCTGTGATTCGTGGAAATCGTCGTTTAACTGTTCGAGAACTAGCTGACGAAGTGGGCATCAGCATAGGATCATGGCATCCTATTGAGAATGACAAACTTGAGATGCGTCGTGTCAGTGCAAAATTCATGCCGCGCTTGTTCAGTGTCGATCAGAAACCCCTGTGTTGAAATAAGCCAGGAACTGCATGCCACTGGCAATGATAATGAAAAGTTCTGTAACATCACAACAGGCAATGAGACGTGGGTTTATGGCTCTGATATTGAAACAAAAGTGCAGTCGTCGCAGTGGGTGGGCGAACAGTCTTCTCGCCCTAGAAAGCACGCATTAGTCAGCAAAAAATCAAGGTTGTGGTGGTGTTTTCTGACTGGAAAGACATAGTCCATCAGGAATTTGTACCACGTGGTCAGATGGTAAACAAGGCAACAGTGGGTGGGCGAACAGTCTTCTCGCCCAAGAAAGCACGCATTAGTCAGCAAAGAATCAAGGTTGTGGTGGTGTTTTCTGACTGGAAAGACATAGTCCATCAGGAATTTGTACCACGTGGTCAGATGCTAAACAAGGCAGTCTACCAAGGAATTCTAGCGCGTTTTCGGGATGCTGTGTGCAGTAGGAAGCCTGAATTGTGGGAAACCTTAATTGTGTTGTTGCAACATGACAATGAGCTAGCTCATGCGTCGCTCCTTGTCGGCGGCTATCTAGCAAAACATCACACTCTCGTGCCCCATCCACCGTACTTTCCAGACCTAGCCCAAGAAGCCTTTTTCCTGTTTCCTGAACTTAAAATCACGTTGAAAGGACATCGTTTCCAACCCATAAAAGCAATTTCAAGACAATGCGACATGAGACCTACGCGCCATCCCAGAAAAAGCGTTCCAGCTAGGTGGCTTTCCAAAAATGGATGAGATGATAGGAACAATGTATTGCCAGAAGAGGGAACTACTTTGAAGGGGACATGCATAAAATGTTGTACAATAAGCAATAAAGATGTTAAAGCAAATTTTGGTTTCTTTTCGAACACACCTTGTATGTATTTGAATTGAAGAACTCTTTTGGGAGCCAAGCAACATAAAAAATCCTTTGTCTTGCGGAGCACACTCTGTATACATGCCGCAGTGGTTGGGTGAATGCTGAGAAATCCAAAGTGAAGTGTTTTATGTTTACATTGCTAACAAGAAAAAAAAAGCATTTTTAAATATATGTTTCATTTCAACATAATTGCTCCGTCATCACAAACACATTAGATATCATTCATATATATTCAGAGTTATTTGTCTTGATGACTCCTGGGCCTCCAGGTGACCGTCGTACCTGGAAGGAAAAAGAAAGGCCACTTAATGTTAGATTCAAAAAGGGCTATGTTTGTTCAATAGTTGTTTGAGGCCAATATAGTAGTGATCTTGCAAGAAACAGATCTCAATGTTAACTATAAACTTCTGAGACTGCGAGATAACAATTCGAGGTCTTTTATTTGACTTCCTTCATTTTGGTGTGGCTAAAAAACCACACTTGACTGCGCTTAATTGCACCTTGTTGGGGGAGAGAACAATTGTTCCGACTGCGTTCAACACTCTCGCATTGCCCGGCTACTTGACATGTGGAGGTTGTTGCTGTAGTGCACGGCATTGCATTGATGTGCACACATTCCCTTCCTTTCTATTTTAAAGCTCGGCTCTCCTGTTGCCTTTCATTCCCTTTATACCCCTTCCTCAGCACAGTCACTTGTATTTACGCTGGTGAACCTGACTGTCTTCCTATCTTTCTACCTCCTTTCTCCAAGAGCACGTGTCAGCATTATAAAACTCTGTGTCCATGATTTACTACAGAAAGCTGAACATTCCATATCACACACTTCACATGTGAATAACTCATAAGGGATTGTGAAAGACATGCGAATGTGTCCGACCTTTGAATTTACAGCATTGTATTTGAAATTTCACTGGCATTATTAACACTAAAGTCCATCCCTAATTAATCTGAATATAATGAGTGCATACACAGTGTAAGCAAAGTAATCAAGCCATGACAATAGGCACAAACACATAATGCTCTGGCAAGCAACTAAAGAGAGAAACATACATTCAGTTGCATTCTTCACGTCATGTACAAACACATTTCACATATACTTGGCCTCTTCGAAATCAACTCAATAGTGCTTGGGCTTATTATTTATTTCACAGTCATATTTCCTCACACTTGCAGGTAATTATTAATTGGTCCACATTGTCAGCTGGCTCTCAGGGGCACTCGTATATGTCCCTTACACTTACTGGCATTCAGTTGTACTTGCATTTACACTGGCCTAAACTCAGTGACTTCCCACTGTTCTGAAATCAGCAGAAATTAGTGAGAGGCTCTCGAATTTGTGTCTATCTCTAGTGATATTACAGCTCGTGTAAGTGCTTCAATGTTCTCTGCATGTGAGCAATATTGTAAACACTTATATCTTTCTGAGCCCCACACCACTTTTGAGCTGGCAAAATATGAGCTTTTTCTTCGTGTGCTTCATCATAAGCATATATTTCCGCACTGCAATGAACAGCCATTTTTGGCCTGATTTTCGCTTACCGGTGCGGTGGTCCACTCTAACGTTCCAATGGAGAGCCCGGAGTTGTGCTTTCTTTGGTGGCGTCCTTATTAGTGTTGACTTCCCACTTTAATCCTGTACAGAAAAAAATTCAGTTAAGCGAGAATAAAAAGAAAATGCAGAAACTTGATAACTCAAGAAGCGTAAGCTCATAAGAAAGGTCTTATAAGGCCTATTTTGGGGCTAGCTTCATAGTCGCAAATCTACATAACATAGCAATCACCACACAAAAGCAAAATGTCCAACTTGTAATGTTCTTTTGCTTTCATAGTTTTTTTAGCTATGCATGCAGCGCTTTTATCGCACAACATTATGGAACGACGCAAGTACTGAAAACCAGATTTTTCCGTCTGCTATAAAACTTAAAATTGCTTCAATCGACGTGACATGTCGCGTTGTTTAAATTTTGCCAGTTGCGTAGAACTTCACCCCTTCTACAAGTGACGAGTGTACTGCTTATCTCCAAGAGATAATGTGGCAAATCCTGCGGCTAGTCCAAACCGTCACTTTGGAGCTGCTGAGTCCTCGGAGTTACTTGATTATGGTCGTGTCACGCAAGCTTCGAGCTAAATCAGCCTTTGAATTTTAGTGAACTCGACGCATTAAACAGGAAAGCCAGAAATCTACGCAAATCGAAACACTACACATAGGAAAGTGCGTAACACACCAGTAATTTTTTTTTTCAAAACATAACAGTCGTTTGACAAACTGGAACTACGAAACGCAATGAATTAATCACGCAAAGCCCACGAAAGGAAATTAAAAAAGGCACATTTCATGGTTAGAACGCTACACGCGATTACCAGCGCCGCTATAAAACGCAAGCCCAAACGAAAGTTCGCGCTTAAAGTTTCAACAAATTGACACCTGACTACGCAAGAAAAAAAATCGCCTGCAATCATACAATTGGGGAAAACCTAAACGGAGCTACGCCTGTAGTTATAACTACTTCACACACCAAAACTTCCAATGCGCGTGTTCGCATTAGTACTACGCGTTCAGATATTTAAATCACCGACATTCGTTATCTGCTGGCGCATAATAATGCAGTGGTAGTAATTAAGCATGTAGTAAGCGTAGCGTATAGGAAGTAATAATCGACCTACCAAATAGGCATAGGTTCGCAGCTCTACAGCATGGACTCCTGGGCCCACCGATCCAGCGCACATGGCGGCCCGCCGCCGCTGATCGCCGCTGTGGCCGTTGTACTCGCACGAGTTGTCGAAGTTGCACTGCTTTTTTTGCAATTTCCGGTAACAACGGTGGATTTGAACATCACTGACATCACCGAGAGCGTTCACCGACGTGGCCAGATCACTTCACAACACGAACACATTCGCATAACGTCGCCGGTACAAAGATATGACGATAATTACCGCCGAAAACAATCGCCTCGTATACGCCGGCATGCGCCATGTTCTCGCTCCTTCCCGGTCCGGTCGGCGCAGCCTTTCCACCTCCTCCGCCATGAAAGCAAAGCGGAGGGGTCGGCTTGCTTCTCTTCGTTCTCTCCTTTTGCCTTTCGCTTTACTTTCTCCCTCAAAGCATTACCCTCACTGCTCCTTACAGCTTGTGCTTTGTAACGCTCTCTCAACGCTTCGGCGCGCTTTTTGCGCGCCAAATTTGCAAGGCTGCATATAAGCGTTGCGTCCGCTCGGGGCCGCATATAGTGGACCTAGCTTGCCGCCGCAGCCATTATCACGCATAATATTGCTTGAAAGTCCGTTTATATGCAGTACTTTACGCTGGAACGAAAATATACCGCATGTGTGCCGGACATTATACGGTACTTGACTAAGAGTGTAGGCTGATTGAACCATTATGGGAATGCTCGTCAGTACATGAATTTGCCTAAACTTTGTCCTTTTGGCTTCAAACGGATTTGTCGCTTTGTAAACTCATCATTTTCAACAAAGCACGGCGTTTTGAATGAATAAGTAAACGTCAATAAAACTGTCCGACGGCAGAATTCGAACACACGGACAATTCGAGCGCACAATCCTGATGTAGAAACCATTACGCCAAGGACGGATACTTCGAAAAAACGGCATCGAAAACCCTTTATCGCGGGCAAGCAAGCGCGTTGAGACACTTGGCACGTTTCGATCCGCATTCACACAAGAAGAAACCGACGCACCAGAAACGCCACGAGTGCAACACGACAGGACAGACCACCACTGAAAATTTAATAAACAAATACATGTATGATGTAATGTATGCAAATATGTGTATATATTATCCAGCCTGTCTATAAAATCATTTCTGTGTATATCATGCTGTTCTTTAATACCAATATTTATACCTCAAAAACCCCACTTCATATGCGCGAACACATGGTTCATGAGCCACTAAAACCAAGAATGTCTCGCTTTGCGTAGATGTCGACTAGAATTGAGTCTGCCTGTCTTTGTTGTTTTTTTCAGTCATTTCTTGTATTCCGCAATATAACACGTTAACTTCGATATTTTTCTTCGCAGCAGTTGTCTGTCAGGGCATTTTTTTCTCGTCCAAGAGGGTACGATTGATTTAACATGCAACTTCTTTCCTAAATATTCGTGTTAAATCCTTAAGTTGCCACATGCTAGGTTTTCAAAGCAAGCAGTCTGAGGAAAAGCTATGGTCATAACTGAGCTATTTATTACTATTTTTTACAATTTACCATGCAGCATGCGAAGAATATATCCTGTGAAGAAGAAGCTCGAAAGAATCCTCTGAGCTTAATTTAGCGGTGGGACTAATTACGGAAGATAATGCGCGGGGGGCATCGGATAAGGTGAGCGGAGTTCGGTCAGCAAGTATGATCTCTTCATTGTTGCAATTGCACTAGAGTTACAGAATGGGTGCCAAGAGAATGGAATTACAGTCGAGGACGGCAGCAAACTAGGTGGGGTGATGAAATTAGGAAATTGCAGGTGGAAATTGGAATCAGCTAGAGCAAGACGGGGGTAATTGCAGATCGCAGGGAAAGGCCTTCGTCCTACAGGGGACATAAAAATAGGTTGATGATGATGATAATGAATTCATAGAAAGTTTCATTCGCAGCGTATGCCTTTTACATTAAATATTCTAATGCAGACAAATAAAAATTCCAAAACCACATTCGTTACAGCCTGCAGTATGAATTTAGGGCGAAGGGTGCGTAAAAAGAATTTACCATGCGCATTGTTTTATCCATAACCATACTCTAAGCTTAATTTAGCGGTGAGACTAATTACGGAAGGTAATGCGCAGGGGCACCGGATTAAGTCAGCGGAGATCGGTGAGCAAGCACAATCTCTTCATCAGTGCGATTAAAGCAACGTGCTACCTGGCAACCCTGGTTGGAGTGGCTTAAGCCACTCCAACTGTTACGGCCTTAAGGCCGCAACATATGCAGGTGAGTCTCTTCCGGCATTAGCGGCTACATCCAATTTGTTCCAGTGGTGCAACGCTAAAGCCGAAAAGCCGAGAACGCACCGAATAAAGGCAACTATCGTTGTAGCTTGAGGTAATGAACACAGCCGCTCATTATACCCGACCTCGTTCTTTCATGAAGACGATGCTTGGGCGGACTCTCGCTTTTAATCGAATGGCCCTTAGCTGCCGTTGTAACAATCAGAACAGTGGTGGCGGACATACATATTGCAAAAGTGGTGATAAACAGTGTGAATGGGTGTCAGCTAAAGGTATGTATAACCCTCATTTAGTGTGTTTGCCGAAAAGAATAGCAGTAAACTTGAAAATGTATCCTGTAGGCTTGATCCTTCGTTAAAAGCAGAAGCACTCATTTTTATTCCTTCACAGGCCTGTTTCCTCCACCAGGGTGCATCTCTATAAAGCTAGCAGTGTTTTACACAAGTTCCAGTGAGGACCAAGCAGACAATAAAATTACAAACTAAATTTAGTGGCTCACTTCTCCGCGCCATAAACGGAGGGCTTCGCAAGCCGCGCTTTGATTAGACTAATATTCTCGGCAGTGTTTTAATGCGATCCACACTTTGTCGATTAAATATCGCCGGGAACTCACAAAGTGCACAGGGCAGGCCGATTTGCCTGAATGTCAAAAGCTTATAATTGCGCTGTGCTGCCGACCATAAAGATTTTCTCGTGTTTGAACCATCGTTGCTCATCGACAGAATTTCAGACATGCCGTCTTGAGAATCCTACTTGACGCAAATAAATGAAAACGTATTACACAAATAACGAAAACAGTGAAATCATAATCGCCATGTTAATTTTGCCGCATGACTTGAGGATTAGGTTGCTTCGACAGTTGCTTATCTGGCTACGTAAGTTCGTGCTTTTACAGCGAAGTTGTTAAGGGCTAGGTCCCCAGGATCGTGTCCGCGTGTAGAAAAAAACTATCATCATCAGCATTGGCTCGAGCGTTGTCGTCTTTTGGAGAGCATGGCCCGTCCTCCCACACGGCCGGCTTAGCCGCCGCTATCTGTCTTCTCTTGCGCCAGTCGACCTTCTTTTATGCCGCGTTCCCCCCTGTGTGGAGTCAGGCCCGGCTGCGAGGCTAGCGCGGCAAGCCTGCTGGAAGCTGCGACCGACTAGATTTGAGCTCTGCTGGGAGGCTAGCGAGGCTAGGCCAGCGGCGCTCCTTCTTTGCGGGTTGGTTGAATGGATTCTATGAGCGTCCCCTTTGAAACGTGGTGGTGGGTGGCGCCACCAAGCGTTCACCGCCTCGGCACCACCTCGTGGAGTTCTATAAAAACGCTGAGTTGGCGGCGTTTTCAAACTTATTTTTATTTATTTATTAGTTACTTGCATCGCCCCGTAGGGCATTACAGCAGGGAGGTTACAGACTTGACTAAATACATGAACAAATAATTACAATGCGTGGAAGAAAGCATCATTTACTGTGATGTATACAATGCGCGATGGCAAACTGTTCCAATCTCGAACAGTTCTAACAAAAAAAAAAAGAATAACGGAAAACGTCACCCCTACAAGAAAATTCCCTGACCTTCAAACAGTGGTCTAGTCGCTTAGATATGTAGTGTGGTGCCTCGATATATTGTTCGCGGTTTATGCCTGTTTTAGAAGGATTGTAAAAAGTGTGCGTTATACCACGGTTTTCGCCGGATCTTACGTTTGCTTCTTCATTACGTGACGCAGGTCACCCTTGCGAACACGTGAGTGCGTTAGCGCTTCTGTGCGCTAGCCGTCTTTAATAAAACGCTTTGAAGGTACGGTGATCGCGACTGTGTACGTTCCACCTGCAACGCCTACGAAAGACATGGAAACGTTTGTGATAGACATGTTCGGTTGGGTGATGCCCAACGATGATACGCCCATTCTCATCGTGGGGGCAATATTGAGTACAGCAGACCCACCATACCCCCAGCATCCATCTTCACAGTAGTGGAAGGGCTCTGAATTTTTTGATCATGCGTTTTCGCACGTTTATGTCTTGAACTTACACATTAAATACCTGATTGCAAGGGCCACCAAGATGGTCTTCAACGTTTTCTTATCTCTTTATTTTAGCGTGGGTTACTTTACTTTTTAGCGGCAAATGGCATTATTCAGTGTATAACTATGTCTTAAAATTATAACCACCAACTACAGCCACAGCACTGCGAACTGGTCCAAAGATAAGTTATTAACGTTACGTTATATTTGAAATAAATATATAGTACAAAACGAATTAATGTTAACAGCGAAGGACGTATGAAGTGCTGTTAAACTAGTCTTACCCGGTAGTAAAGAGAGATCGCAACATTGACTCTAAAGTTATTACTGTGATGGTATTTGATGAAAAAGAACTTTACTGTGCCGCTGTGATACGAAAATTATATTTAAAAAATAATAAACTTTTAGCTGCTGCAGACTAATCGCCAAATACATTCAGTGGCTGATGCAATTCTCATTGGAACAAAAGGCAGTAATTTTCATTTTGTTCTCTGGTAATGAAGCTATAGCAATCTAGTGCAATTTTAAGCTTAATTTCGTAGAAGAACAACAAAAAAGACCGGACAATTCTTTGGTTACATGTTATTCACAAAGTTTATGATTGTTAGCTACTAGAGGCTTTCTGCGTAGATATTGATAATGTCGGTGTCACAGCCAATGGAAACAATAATGAAGGCTTCCCTAACCGACTTACCATTTCAGCGTAATGTATTATCCTGCTAAAACGGTGAATGACTGAACAGCCATTTCACAGCGTACCACAGCGTTCAACAGTGTGATAGGTTAAAACGTTTGCGAAAGGGCACGGGTATATTAGTGACGGTAATATGGCGCCGACTTCCGTGCTACCACTGCTTTTCGCAAAAGGATCGGAGTGCGCAACAATTATTAAGGCGAAAGTCTTATATGTCTCATCGTTCTGTCGACCTTCAACGTCCTTGAGCGAAAAACGTGTCGTTGAAGTGAAATCGTACACGATGACGACTCGGTGTGGTAATTCACTTACTACACCACTCGGGCATCGTGTCTTACCTATATGAAAACGCTCATGCAACAATTGTGATGGTGCGCGGGTCCCTGTCGTCATCGTGTATTAAAGACAGAGTTAATTCAGGCACTCGAACACGCGACCTGCGGTGGGATTCGAGCCCTAGAGCTTATGTGTGAGTCAACCCCACCACCTTTGGTGTTAATTCGGGCGAGGTTAATTAAGGCGCAGTTAATTAAGGTAGTGTCAATTAAGACACTCGAGCGCGCAACCTTTAGTCGCAAAAAAACAAGTAATAAAAAGTGACAACGCATTCGGATGAGAACATCAAGTAATTTGATGAAGGTCTCTTGAGCGCGCCGGCTTTCGTCTTAACCCTCTTTGCCTATGTTAGAGTGACTGTCAATTTTTCCAACAATGAATGGAGAAAAAAATTTGAAAATGAAGTAGTAGTGGAGTGTCGAAGTGGAGAAGGGCGTTAAAGTTAAAAAACGCTATTTAAAAAATACTTTGTGCAAAAAGTACTTCAATACATTAAGCAGAAGTGGAGTTACTGGCAATCAAACACGGCGTCCGCTGTGCTCCCGTTCCTTCTTCAATGCTTTGCACTGCGAAAGCTACGGCAGAATGGGGCGTGGCCACAATGGGGCGTGGCCTTCAAAATGTCACTGTGGCGCGCAGATCAAATTTAATTTTTGATGTTAACGAAAGTGCCTACGACGCACTAAACGCAAGCAAAACGCGATTGTCATCAGTAGCCGCAGTGCGCGTAGCCACTGGATTCGTGGCGGCACCCCTAGGCGGCCGCGGTGTAGCCGACCGCAGTGACCAATAGCAGCCGCACATGGGAATGCGCTTTATCACGAAATAAAGCGTCCAGAAAAGAGTGACGATCATGGCTTCTGTTGAAAAGAGAGCGTTTGAGAGAAATGTGACTTCGCGCTCCGCTTGCGAGCTCCACGCACCGCGTACGAGAGCAAAACTTGGCTGAGGTGTTCACAGCAGCGTATGCTACCTGCGGACTATGTTATTTCACCAAGCCAGAGGGGTGCTGCAGGGCCCCTTTAATGGAAGAAAACTCAAGAGAAATCTGCAGCGCCGCAAATGTACCTCGAAGTGAGGACACCTCTACAGCACTGCAACAGGGAGGGGTGAGGGGAACAAAAGAAAAGCAGAGCAAGGAGGCCTTCTCAGTTGAGCAGCAAGGCCCACGGCCCGAGTGCGAAAATGGATTAGCAGTGTACACATCTGAATGAATAGCATTGTGTAGTCGCACTGCAGAATACCATTATAGCCATTCTTCTTCTTCCTTGAATGCAAGGAGCCCATTCATCAGCAGAAGCTGAGAAGCTGTCACATGCCTGCCACTAAGCTACCCCGCCACGTCAGAAACTATCATTCATCCTGGCGTCTTGGATGGCTGACGCCATCCTTGTATACTCCAATCCTCCACCCCCGCCACACTTCTTGCGTCATTCCTCACCCTTTATCTCATGGAGCAAGTCTATGCGAACAGCGCCATGCCTTCATTGCGGGTTCGATGGAACTATAGAGCTCATTTTCGGCCACTTTCCATCATTTCATTCTCATCGATATGCTCTGTCTACTATTATTTTGTTTAGACGGCAGATTTCTTGGTCTTGAAAACTTCTCGATCCTGGGACCTTGGCCGACGAATTCTAGTATGCACAAGGACACCCAAGCGCTAATACCCTTCTTGAAGGCAACTGTACCACAGGTTCGGTTGTGACGACACGTGAGGATTGAAGTCAACCACATGTGTGTGCACACTGAATCTCCTTTTTCTTCCTTATCTTTATTTTTTGCTTTGTCCTTCCGCACGTGCTGGGTAGCCAATCGGGCGAGAACATGGTTAACCGTCTGGCCTTGTTTTGTTTCTCTGTCTCTGTGCCATCATACTTGGAAATGTGATGTTGACTTATTGAAGTATCCGCATAGTGTCAAAATGGCAGTGGTTAAGATAATTAAAGAAATTAAAATCGGAACGAAGTAGAAGCAGAGATGATCAAGTAAAAAAAAATCGTTCTCAAAAAAAATTACCAGTCACATTTAAAACATTCTGGAGTTTATTTTCCAGAATAAGCACTTTACCAGTTGCAGCGCTGGAGCAAATATGGGCAACTTGGATCAACTGCGGCAACTTGCAGCTGTAAAAATTTCCTAAAAGACCTCGCGGCATTTAGCTCCTGGTCTCGCCACACATTGATTAAAGAAGGACATTGTCTGTGAATGACATATCATGACTCGTGCACGCTTTCTCATCCAGGCACATGTTGCTGCTCTTGCTCAAGGAAAGCGTGCACTGCTCATTAATGGCTCATAACTGTAATGCCTTTGGCCAAGCTACATCGCATAATAATTAAACCAAGCGAGGAGGCAATAGGTGGGTCCTTTGCAAGGTTTTGCGCACAGTCCCTGGTGCTAAATACAATCTGAGGCAGACAAAATTTCCTCATCCAAGCAGCACATGCCATTTTGCTTCTTATCTGCTGCGTGTGGCTCAATTACAAGAGAAACGAAACATGGAGACTGACGTTATTTACTGACACTACTTGTAGCGCTCAGAAACCGCGTTGGCCTCGACGCATGCTAGGTAAAAGCGAGGGATTCCGCATAAATTCGTTCGAGGAGCAAAATTATGCCCTTTCTCTATTTCTTACAAGGTGCAAGGGTCCCAATACTCCTGTTGTAATTATGTTTAATTAAAGGTGATAAACAGCAGATAAATAGCAGCCTAGCAGCAGCGAACAGCCCGAGCTCGCTTGCAATCACCACCCGGGTCGTCGTCGTCGTCGTCGTCTTTGAGCTGCTATCGGAAACACGAGGCGCGTCTTCTTCAAAGCTTCGAGTTTGTTACACAGACATTGTAGACCCCTGTGGTCTTACTTTAAACACAAACTTCGGGTCATTAGACTCGCCGATGAGCTCAATTTGCAAATTTCCTTAAGACATGTTTTACATGGCCACGGTCGATATTACCTGAGGTAGACAATCTGTGATCGCTGCCATGCATTTGCACCATAACGCTAGCCTAATACCGCGGGGCATGGTTGGCTTATGCTGAAACGCTGCTTGTGCGTTGTATGCAATGAAAGTGCGTTTAAAATTATTGAATATTATGCGCTTTATTGATTCATTGGGAGCAGGTGGAGTGTGCATGTCATTTGTGCTGCTATTTATGTGTTTGTCGGATCACTGTACATCTTATCTCACAACCAACAGCTAGAGTAGTGTTCCGAGGCTACAAAGCTCCAAGGCCAGGCGAACATTTGCAGCTATCATTACACAAAGCATCTACCACTCTCGTTATCGCTCAGCACTCCTGACATGTACATATTCATTAATTAAAGAGCTGCGCGATTCGTTGTAGCCGAAATTGTCTGCTCTGCTAATCTCAATGCATATCTTCCATGACTAAATTCACGCATTGTTGGTGTCACAAAACACTGCTGTCCGAGACCCTGTTTCCTTTTGGAACCCTGTCAGCTCCACGCACTTAGCATCGCTTTAATCGTCGTCGTATTGGACCATGGCATCAGCGCCACCCTGTCTAGGGTGCTGATGGGCATTTCGGCAAGCCAGCAATTAGTTGTTTACCCCGCTGGTCCCACAGCCCCGCAGAGAAACCTGCGATAACGGCGTAGCTTGCCGGAGTAGCGAGTGCTTGATGCGCTGGACGGATAAGAAGCAGTCGCGAGAGCTGTTGAAAACCGGAAAATGACAAACACGCTCATTGCGATGGCAAAACAGCTTTGGTGGCAAAGAAATATATATATATATATATATATATATATATATATATATATATATATATTGATAGGACAAGAATACAGGTTATTTTGTAAATGAAACACAGCCTGTGCTGTCTGCATCGCATTGACTGTAGAAAAGGGATGGGGCTATTGGGTTTATTTACGACGTATACTGTATTCTTGTCTTTTATATATATGGGGCTATTTGCTTCATTTACAACGTAACTTGTATTCTTGTCTTAGCAATATATATATGAATGCAGGTTACGTTGTAAATGAACCCAATAGCCCCCTCCTACTTTTACAGTCAATGCGATGCAGACCGCACAGGCTGTGTACATTCATTTGTGGACTTCCTACCGGAAGAACTTTACCACGCAATCATAGTTAGCGGTATACGAGACGGTACTCAGTCATCCTCGACTTTATTGCGCCAAGGCTAAAATGACTAAGACGGCGTGGCTAAAATATTTTTTTAACTTTGCTCTTAAAGACGGAGAAAGCATACGGCACCTGGTCTACAGACAGCATACCAAAGCCGGCATTATTGTTATTGCAGGTCCTCCCGTCTATTTTCATCGCGTCAAGTTCTGTAAGCAGCAGTGATTCCTACATTACCTTAGGGGCTTATGCAGGCCATGGGACCGTGTAACATCGCGTGGGTGCATCACCTGTCATCTCGAGTAACGTCGTCGCTGGCTGAATGCTGAGTTTGTTCTATGCTAATGGTAAAGACAATGGCCATGGAGAGGGTACCTCAATTCTGGAAAATTTAGAAATGTCTCTTCATGATTTTGAAAGCTCGTCAGGGTCGGAATCTTCTGAGCTGTGCAAACATTAAAAAAACGTTTATTGCATGTAGATCATTTTGTAGTTAAACGTGCTAAAGAAATTCACCGACGATTACGATACTCCCTGATTCGAATTTTCAGAGCAGCTGTTACTGTGTTTTTAATCCGCGATATATTGTGGCAATGAATTTGATTCTGAACCACAGGGTCCTATCGGTCGCTACGCTGAGCCTCTGCTCGAGCCACTCGTTTAGCAGCAGTGGCAGACGAAGCATTTCCACCGGTTGCGTGGCAAATTGTTCAGAAAAAAGCGCGAACACGGGAACGCGTAGCTCGCACGGAGAGCATTCTTTCGCGGTGGCGGTGCTGACGTAGTAGCGCATGCGCAGTGGGTCCGAGGCCCACACCAGTGCTTTGTTTCGATGCATGGTATCGTGGACGCGCTCGCCGCATGCCTAGTACCCACCGTGGAGCACGTCTCGTGCGGCACTCCGTTTTCCTCCTCACCCTTACGCCATACTTTCCTCCTCGAGCGCTTTCGTCCTCACGCTCTCCTCGTTTTCGCTGTCTTTCCTCCCCCGCGGCGCTCCGCCTTCTCTCTCTCATCCTTCGCTATGCTCGTTCGCTCGGTTTTTCTTTTTTTTTGAGGAGGAAACACTTTATTAAAGACCCGAAATGAATGTGCAAAACACTGTTTGGACCGATAGCTTAATAGCTAGTAGCCAGTCCAATATTGATTTTGCATACAGGTAATGTACAAGGAGAAAAACAAGCAACGCTCACATGTAACATGTCCTTGAAATGTAAGCATAAAGTGTTACTTAAAAACACACTATACCAAAGTCTAACAACCACAGATTCATACTTATGCAATTGAACAATTCTCTGAAGGAAACAAACATTTCACAACCCAAATCAAAGGGGAAAAACAAAGAAAAACAAAAATACGAAAAAGAAAGAACAATCACGCAGCAGTAACAAGACATTTCACCGTTCTGTTTATTTAGATAAGTAATACAGTTTGCAACTCATCTCAAAATCTCTAGCTACTTTTATTTCTATTGGTAGCTCATTCCAAACTTTGGCGCCGGCAAACTGAATTAGCCGTTCACCGTACAAGTTACTACATTTTGGTAGGTTAAAATTGAGATTAATAGCATGCCTAGTGTCACGGTTTGGGAAAAAGAAAATGCTCGACGGTAATGGAGAATTCGTTTGAATAATGTTGTTTATCGTGATGCAGATCTTATAACTTCGCAATGACATAAAAGATAAAATACGAAGCTCTTCAAAAAAATTTGTGCTTGATAGGCAGAATGCGCTTTAGCTAATAATCCGTAATGCCCGTTTTTGAAGACGCATTAAAGGCGATAAGTATGTCACATATGTAAGTCCCCAAGATTCAATGCAATAGCTAATGTGAGAGTGACAGAACGAAAAGTATAGAGATCTAAGCACGGAAGATGGAAAAAACTGCTTGGCTTTTATCAGAGTGTAGCACCCGAACGCTAATTTCTTACATACGTTGTTGACGTGGTCCTTCCAATGTAAATGATTATCGAAAAGAACCCCTAAGTATTTAAACGAGAATACTTGCTCAATTAAAGTGGCGTCTAACGAGAGAGAAATTAAACTGTAATCTAGTGTCTTTTGTCTAGAATGAAAAATTACATATTTTGTTTTTGCTACATTCAGCGTCAATCGATTACCTGAAAACCAGGAAGACAGCTGACAGTTCCACCATTATACGGTTCTGCAGCATTATAAGCGATTTACCAGTAAATGTAAGTGCGTGTCATCTGCATACATCAGAATTTCTGAGAAGTGCAGTGCCTGAGGAAGATCATTTATGTAAAGAAAAAAATCGTTACGCTGAGGGACGCCGACGCTCAACCCAAAAGCGTGCCTAAGAGCTGCGCTCTAAAACGGTGCAATACGCGGATAAATAGAAGCGTTATTCACGTGAAACGTAAGATAAAAGTACTGCGCAAAATGAAATCTCTGGCAATTGAAATTTGAGGGGCGAAAAGAAACCTAAAGGCAGAGTTTCTTTTTAAAAAATGTCACAGTTTCGCCCTAAGGGCGAAGCAATGAATGCGATAGCAACACAGCAATGTCATACGAAGTAAGGTGAGCGGCTTTGGTAGCAATATGAATTGTAGTAAACATGACCTGATTAAGTAAGCAGGTGTGCTGCGGCGTAAGTAGACCGACATGAAGAGAGACTCGATGACCACGAGAAGGCGCATGTGAAACGGTGGTGTTGATGAGAAGCGCTTCCCGTGGGCAGCGCGTGCGAAGGGACACACCTGTAGCGCTGCACTGCCGATCCGGGCAGCATTGCGTGTGTAGCGTGCGTTGGAAAATGTGGCCCGACTATTACGAACTGAATGAACAAGCGTGGTGTGAGCGCGCACAAACACGAAGAGATCACACTGAATGACAGCAGACAACGACTGTCAAAACGCTGGCAGCAAGCATACGCCGCAACGGGCGAAGGTACGTGCGGTCTATCGCTTCAACGGAAACTGAGCGGCGAATGCACTTAAAGGTCCACTCGCGAACCTACAAGGGTGGAAGCTTGGGTGAGTATGGGCCGGTATTTTGTAGCGATGCCTTTCCGATGCTAATGCCTTATCGCGCTTTTCGCGCTTGGTCAGTGGTCAGAGCGACGGTCCACTCACGTTATCAACGGGATCAGTTGGCCGTGAGCGGCGGATGATAAGGCTAGTATAGAATTAAGCATAATGCATCGCTACAAAATGACGGCCTCGGTTCTTGAATACTCGCTAGGCATTCTGAAGCACTCACCAAGAAACTTTTGGCTTTTCGTCAGCAAAGTGAAAAACAGCGTGCCGAGTGATGATATAACAACCGCCACTCCCATCGTCCAACCAATACAAACCCCTACTGATTTAGTTAGGTTTTCTTTCTTTCGTGGGGGAGGACACGCTTATGGAGCTCTGGAACTATACACAGTTGAATTGTTTACCGAATGAAGTAACGTAAAATAATATATGAGATATTGAAGTCCACCTACTAAGCATTTCTCTAATTGTACCATCGCTTGTAAGTACACCATTTGTGAAATGTGGGCGTAATTGTGCGAATTTCAGGGCTGGCAGTATGACTAAATAAGTCGAAATAAATAAACAAACAAATTAATAAATAAATAAAATCGTGAAAGCCTAAATTATATACAGGCGGGCATTACTTTGAGCATTTCTGACACATATTTTCATGGCGTATTGAGATAAAAATATAAGCCAGCCATTCGACAATGATAATAAAGATCGTCACACCTTCACTAAGATTATAAAAAAAGGTATTGCGTTGATTGTGTAAATGAGTTAGGTGCCAGCTACTTCCGAACCTCTACTACTCTCATAACTACAGCAATATTTCTCCAAAATAGGACAAAATTATTTCCTTTTGCTTTTCTGCAAACGCACTTGGAACAGAAACGAAAGGCACTGCTTCCGTAATTTCTTGTCGGTACAGTCAACAGGCGTGCCAAATTTAGTTGTGCAATGCCACGACGATTCCTTGCTCAAGTGTTGCATGGCCAATGCACTATTCGACTTCTCCGAAGCCTAGATGGTTCATAAACATATTCTCGGCCACGCCGCGGTGAAACCTTTCTACTGCGCACACGCGCCCTTGATCGCGAGGTAACGTGGGCTTCTCGTTTCCTAAGCTTAACCCATCCTTGCCACAATGACGTCGTGTAAGGGTAAGACACATGTCCGGAGTGTTACGTCGCGTCAGCCGCCCGCTAGCCAACACTTAATTGCCTTAGGTGGCTTTTACAACCGCGTCCCGTTGTTCTGCAGCTTCATTTGCAAAACAAAACGCGCTGCAAGAAAACTACCTGGCAGTAGACAGTAGCCGCTGTGAAAACCACTGAAAAAGAATATGCACTTCGTGCTTTTGCTTTCCTTAGGTCTATATTACGTTCTGGTCCTGCGCTTCCTTCAGGTTTATATTGCTGCTTTGTTTACTTTGGTGCAATAAGGTCGCCGTTCTTAGAAGCCCTAAAGTGTTGCTTGATTCAGTACCTTTATCTGTGGCGAGTGTGACGAGTGGAAGCCAGTAACAAAAAGAGCCTTTATTCAGATGATGAATATATATATATATATATATATATATATATATATAGCAAGCTGTATGATAACAACGTGTGGTCATTATCTATGGTTCGTTTCACTGGCAGCGGCGCATGTGCACGCATGGCTTACAAGCATTGCTCGATACATCTTCCCGCGGGTAAAGAAAACAACTTCAGTTATTTGATTAAAGTTACTATCGTAGCGTAGTCGATCCGGTGGTCGTGTCTGCCGCCCAGATCTGCATAATTGAGGAAGTACGTCTTGCTGAGGAACCGAAACTTGTGCTGGCGGCTGTTCCATGGGCGATCTGTTACTGGGGCTTTGACGTTCCTCGCTGGGCTCACGCCGAGGCCGTTCTGGCTCGGTGGGACCATCACTTTCATCGCTCGATGAGGACTCACTTTCGACTTGTTCACGATACTGCTCACGTGCCCTCAGTAGCTGACACCGGTTACGTCGTAACCGTTTGCCGTCCTCCATGGCTACCTCGTAAGATCTTGGTGCGACTCGTCCTAGCACTTGCGCCTTCCTGGTCCATGCCTTGTCTTGGACCCGTACGACTTCGCCTTTATTGAGTGCTGGTAAGCATCTGCCACGAGCTTCGGGCTGTTTGTGTTTAGTTCCGGAAACGCTTGAGTGGTGGCTGAAGTCTGGAAGTCTCGTGCGTAAGCGTCTGCCTTGGAGGAGCTCACCCGGTGAACGACCATCTTCGAGGGGTGACAAACGGTAGCTGAGTAGCCCAAGCCAGAAGTCCTGTTTCGTTTCCGCCGTCTTCTTCATGATTCGTTTTACAATTTGAACGCCTTTCTCAGCGAGACCGTTGGACTGAGGAAATCTGGGGCTAGACGTCGCATGCTGGAAGTCGTACCTGGAGGCAAAACGTGCAAATTCATAGGATGAAAACTGAGGTCCATTATCGCTGCAAACTTCTACTGGGATGCCAAATCTAGCAAAACTGGCACTCAGCTTTTCGATTACAGATATGGTGGTCAAGTCAGTTAGTCTTTCGACTTCTGGCAAATTGGACAAAGCATCAAAGACACAAAGGTATGAACTTCCACCTTGCTCGGAGATGTCGACTCCGACTCTGTACCACGCGTATTGCGGTGCGGGCCTTAAAACCAGAGGCTCACTTTGCTGCGCGTAAGCGTACTTGCGGCAGGCTGCACAGCGCTGTAGCATCTTCTGGATGTCCACGTTAAGCCCTGGCCAGAAAACCAAACGTCGAGCTTTTGCTTTGGACTTATTCATACCCAAGTGCCCTTCATGAATGCGGTCGAGTATTTCTGGCCTCAACGACTTAGGGATAACCACTTTGCATCCCTTAAATAAAATGCCCTGTACGAGTGACAACTCTGATGTGAATGGTTTCAATGTGCCTTCAAGCTTTCCCTTGCCACCTAAGTAGTTGATAACAGCTTGCAACTCGGTATCGGCTGCCGTTTCCTTTATTATGCGATCCATGGTCTTTTTGCTTACCAACTCGGACACAATTCTTGTTGCATGGACTTCCACGTCCTCGTTGAATCCATCGGTATCCCCTGCGGCAGTTGGTGACGCCCTTGACAGCATGTCCGCCAGGAGCAGCTGCGTGCCTGGCACGAAGTGAAGATCAAAGTCATAGGTGAACAAACGCAGAAAGAAACGCTGAAGTCGCGGAGGCATATCACCAATAGCTTTTGTAGCAATGGCAATTAACGGACGATGGTCAGTTTCAATAACAATCTTGCGTCCATAGACAAACTGGTGAAACTTTTCGCAGCCGTAGGTAATTCCCATCGCTTCTTTCTCGATCTGAGAGTATCTTTGTTCTGCAGCTCTGATAGCGCGGGATGCATAGGCAACTAGCCGCCAAGCGTCACCGTCACGTTGCAAAAGAGCTGCTCCTAGCCCGCATTTTGAAGCATCTGCAGAGATTTTTGTTTCTCTGGACGCGTCAAAGATGGCGAGCAGCGGTGGTTTGCTTAGATGCTCACAAAAAGCTGCCCACTCGCGCGCATGGTTCTCTGTTCATTCAAAAATGGTGTGTTTTCTTTAAAAGGCTGCGCAGCAGGTTCGTCTTATCGGCCAGGTTGGGTATGAATTTGCCAAAGTAGTTCGCCACGCCTAGCATCCGGTGTACGGCCGCCTTGTCTACCGGGTGAGGTAATTCGCCCAGAGATGTGCTCAACAAAGGGTTTGGTTGTATGCCCTCTTTGGATATGACGTCACCCAAGAAATCAATTTCAGTGAGCCCGATCTTGCATTTATCAGCATTAAACGTCAAACCTGCCTGTGTGGACAACTGCAAAGCATGCCGGAGGCGCGCATCGTGCTCATCTTTCGTAGATCCATAGATTAAGACGTCGTCAACATATAGGTGCACTCCCGCAGCTCGGTCGAAGATTTCGTTCATCGCCTTCTGGAAAACTTCTGGCGCGGCCGCTATACCGAACGGAAGCCTTAAAAAACGGTATCGCCCGAGCGGTGTGCTGAATGTGCAGATATACGACGTTGCATTGTCTAAAGGGATTTGGTGAAAACCGGAGTTTGCATCAAGGCGAGAGAAATATTGGGCCCCTGCTAACTCAGCTTCAATATCTTCTCGCCTTGGCATTTGATAATGTTCCCGCTTTAGACAATTATTGATATTCCGAGGATCCACGCACAAACGCAGCTTTCCGTTTTTCTTTCTTACGATTACTAGAGGGCTCACGCTGTCCGTTGGCGCGCTGACCTTCTGTATGATGCCACCTCTTTCCATCCGGTCGAGCTCATCTCGTAGTGGTCCTCGTAGTGCCAGTGGTACTCGCCGCGCTGGCATTACTACTGGTGCTGAATCCTCGCGCAGAACCATGTGGTACTGTCGATGCAAGCAGCCAGTTCCCTGAAATAAATCTGGGAATTCCTTCATAATGTCAGAGGTGCCCTCTTTGCTGACCGTGTCTACGTTGCGCGACACCAAACCCAGAGTTTCACTTGCGGCTAATCCCAAAATAGCGGGGCTGCTCTTTTTCACCACGAAAAAGGAGATGCTACAGGACCGCTGATTCATCTCAACTTGCAGCGTTGCCACGCCGACGTGCTTGATAACACCTCCGCTATATGACCGCAGGACAGCACAACTTGGGTCAAGCTTCCGGTCCCCCTTGCACCTTCGGTAGACGGAGTAAGGCAGCAGATTGGCCTGGGAACCTGTGTCAACCTTAAGCACCACCATTTGACCCGCAACCTGTGCTTTAACTGTCCAATCTTCCTTGCGGTTGACATTGCAAATTTTCACATCCAAAACACTAAAGTCATCGCTGTCTTCGTGCACATCGTCTACTTGTCGTTTCGTGCAACACATAGCGAAGTGATTTTTTCCTTTGCACACGAAGCAAGTCTTTCCGAAGGCTGGACACCTAGCACGCGTGTGGGAACGATTGCATTTGGCACAAACGTGCTGTTGCGATTTTTTGACCACGGCTATCTGGTTGTCTGCTTGGGACCACGCCTTATTCTGCTGGTCGGATACTTCCGCGGCTCGGCATATCTGCCCTGCCTTGAGGAGCGTTAGGTCCTTTTCCTTGAGCATTTTCTCCCGCAGCTTGGTGTTGTTTGTGCCGAAGACAATCTGGTCTCGGATTAAGGACTCTGTCAAGGGCTCGAAGTTACAGCTGCGTGCCTGTCTCTTGAGGTCACGTAGAAAATGCTGAAAGGGTTCGCCTTCTGCTTGTGTTCTTGTCCGGAACAGGTATCTCTCAAAAACCTCATTTTGCTGCTCCTGGCAATATTCAGTGAACTTCTTTACAACGGTCTCATAATCTTGCTTGCTTTCGCCTTCCTCAAAAGAAAAATTGTTGAATACCTCGAGCGCTTCGTCTCCCGCGAAGCTCAGCAGAAGCGCGGTCTTGACAGCTGGAGTCCTGGGTTCCTTCGCTGATGCTGTCGCCTCCAAGAACAGCTCGAACTTCTGTTTGTATTTCTCCCAGTTCTTTGCCGTGCTTCCGGATAGCAGCAAGGGTTCTGGTGCCTTGAGAAGTTCCATGTCCTGGCTTTGAATCACATTCACCGGTTGCTGATCTTAGCCCAGTCTGCTGGGTCGTAGTCCTCTTCTCGGAGGGTAGTTCCTTCGACTTGTACTTCCCTCATCGTGGGCTGCCGGTGATTCGCCGAGCTAGGACTCGCGCCTGGCATGGCGCGGCCTGTATGGCGTGTCGGTCTTCTCTGTCCAATAAGTCACGTTTGCTGGACGATATGGTCGCCAAACTTGGTGAGTGGCCTCCACTCACCTTCGAGTAGCTACACGGCAAGTTTCTTGAAACGAGATGACAATTTACCAGAAGGGCAGCATCGGTCTCACGGAGCCGATGTTGCATGCGTCCGCACTCGCCCGTTACCTCTATTTATCTCATACCGTGACACTCTAGACTCAGACTAGTGCGCTTGCGATATCATCGTCCACCCAAATCCTTCTCCCGGAATGAAGCCGTCTCCCTGAGAAGGCTTCAAACCAACTCGTCTCCTAACCTCCTCCTTCTCAGCAAGTTCTCCCCAACCTTATACTGCACCGCCTGCCCAGGCTGCGGTGCACCACCGACGACGTTCCACGTCACGATTGAGTGCCAAAACTACCAATGGATATCCCCATTCTAATATCCCCCCAAACCAACATATGCGCAGTGGGAGGCGATCCTCCGTCGCTCCGAGCCTCAGGTCTGGCTGGCCCTGATTCGACGAGCAAGAGCGGTGGCCGCAGCCATTGGGGCCCTGGACTAAGGGCCCCAACCACATTGATCTTTTCACGTTATAATAAAGTTAATTTCTTCTCGTTCACGTAGCCAGCGTTTTGACAGCGGTTGTGCGCGGTCACACAAACAACGCGCAGAACTGTTGTCTACGGCGGCGGCGTTTTGCCCGCGTTCGCACCGAACGCGCGCGGCGTTGTTCATGTGTTTATGATGAACGTGCGAACTACAGTGTACTAGAAGAGTTGTAGTGCGCTCAAAACGCGGCAGAGCTTGACGCACTTCGTGTCGCCGCCGACAGGTGGCGCGGTTCGCAGCGTCACCTGAAACTTTCCTGCGCGTCGCGGTAGAACTGATATCGGGTGTTGCTGTTTTCACCGTATAAAAGTAAAATGCGCGACGTGCAGCGCACGAAAGTTCTTTTGGTGCACCTTCGCAGTTTGCAGTGAAATAAATTACTATTGTTGCGGCTGATCTACAGAGGGTTGGCGTTGTTTTGAGCCGGAGGCACGGATGAACTAGCCTTGCTATTCATGCTGTTCTGTTAAAGGCTTGACACGGCCGCTGCAGTCACGGTAGCAAGGGGCACCTGAGTTTTTTCTGCAGCTGATCGATAAAATGGTCAGTGTGGTTTCGCCACAACGACCGCACATCGGCGTTTCTAGCACCACCGCGCCGAATTTAACCACCACTTCGTTTTTTTTTTTCGCAGGTAAGGCGTGCAGCGCCTTAGACATTTTCACGTTGCCCCATCTATTCACGAAATATTTAGCTATCACTGCTGCACAAGTTAAGCTGGTTAGCTGGTTATTTATGTATTACATCTTTCGTAACGTTAATGCGACATGAAATTGAAAGGATGAAAATACCAGGTACACCCGTGAGCAAAAGTATACGGACCACAAGGTCGCTGAAACAACGCAATTTCTTCATAATTAACATGCATAAATTGAAATTGACGAGTACACTGGAAAGCTCGCAATGCCAAGATTGGACTGCAGTCCTAAATTTCAAGTTGCATTCCCAGGTAGTTGAAACAAACGGCTTTATCGCCCTATCCCTGGTCCGTATACTTTTGCTCACGGGTGTACATTTATGCAATACCAATGTTTATTTACAACGAAATAAAGAATGATCCCGGAAGCGCCGGGAGCAGCCGGTGAAAACTCCGAATAGCTACTGTCTTGTGCGCTTCGGCTTTTCTTCGCGGGTGCTTCGACCATTTCACACCTTTTCCTTTTGTTCCTGGGCTTCCGTGTCGTCTTCATCAGGTACTGTGGTAAATTCAGAAGAATGGTGGGAACAGCGTTTTCTGATAGCAGTGGCAAATGTCACGAGGAATGCACACCTCTTTTGCATTCTATAAGGTGCACAAGTCCCTAATTTTGAACCGCGGTTCGAAGTATAACTCACAGACCGCGCAAGATTCCTCCAGTGTCTTATCTGCACGGTTGAGGTTCCTCTCTCATTCCTTACGCCATTCGTAATCACGTGGAACGCTGAGCAAAGACACCTTTGGTGCATCGTTCACGCGACTGTAGCCAGTTCTGCACTCGGGTGCAAAACAGTAATTTCGACGGCGGCTAGCCATTCACACTCACTCAGAGTGCACATTGAGTATTGCGTCAAGCACAGAGCAAGCACAGAAGATACTGCTGAAAACGCCGGCGGGACCTAAAGTCGAGAGCCGACAACATCGATATTAAGTGGTTCGTTTTCAGTAAGGAAAGGTTGGCGCTATCTTCTGCAGCCCTTAAGGGAGAACGGTCAACGTACTAAGTGGTTCATTTGGAAAGGAAAGGGTTGGCGCTATCTTCTGCAGCCCTTGAGGGAGCACGTCGCGATCCAACAGAACGCACTCCATACCAAGCGAGGGAAGTTTTCAGGAGAAACTGGCGGCAGCGCCTCTGGCGGGCGCCGGAGCAGTCGACGCTGAGTGCGCCGCGGCGCTGCGGCGCAGGGATACGGCAGTGAGCACACTGCCCCTATTATAGTACACTGTAGTGCGAACCTTTGCCGTACACCATATGGCGGTGTGATCATAAGGCCACGGTCCCTGTGGTCACTAAAGGAATAAAAACCACCGGATCATATGTATTTCTCATTATTTAATAGTTCAAATAACCAATCACACCATCACTTCTTAGTAGTCATAATAGGAAATACATATACCCTTCGGGGTGGCTCAGTCAGCTAAGGCGTTGCGCTGCTGAGGTCGCGGGATCGAATCCCGACCCGGCGGCCGCATTTCGATGGAGGTGAAATGCGATAACACCTGTGTCCTTAGATTTTAGGTGCATGTTAAAGTACCCCAGATGGTCCAAATTTCCGGCGTCCCCCACTACGGCGTGCCTCATAATCAGATTGTTTTTTGGCACGTAAAACCCCAGAATTCAATTATTTGATTTTTACTTGGCTCATCAAACGTTCCAGCATAATCGCTGGGGGTCGCACAAGATTTAGAATGAACGAGACCAATCGCATCACGCATGCAATCTGATTACATAGGAGCTCAGTGACAAAGCAGACAACCGACAGATTCGCTACAAGAATCAAGCTCATGATACATGCAAGCGTGTTGTTCCCAACAACAACGTTTACGGTATTCCTCATAATCAGATCTTAGTCAGGTGTTGTTAAGTAAAACCCCATAATTCTTTAAAGTTGCGCATTGTTTCACCGGTGAGAACCAGTCACTGAAAAAAAATGAACAAGTACGCGCGTGAACATGCAAACGTTTTCTTTGCACAACAAAAGTTTACACGTGATAAAATCAAAGTAGAGCATAGCGGAAATTAAGAGGTCCCCATATTTCGTAGAAATCCCTGCCTTCGGTGCGGGGAGTGCGCCTTACATGACGAAAACGTCTCGCCTTTTCTTGGCCAAGGCACTGAGTTAGCCATCGCTGGGGTAGGTGATATTTTTATTGCGATAGCAATTATATAGGCACTCCAAGCGCATTTCTGTCGTCATCGTCGCCGTGATGTTCTGTATAACGTCCTTACAGAACAACATCGCCGCCGCGTGCCGTACGCTGTATGTGCGAGTAAAAGCTTGCGAGGGTCAGCCGACGATCGCGGCTCAATCTCGCGCGCACGAAGCACGGGGGGGGGGGGGGGGGGAGCGAAGGGGCGTTCTAACCTGCGGCTGTTGCTTTCGGCGCGTTGGCGCGGGCGCCGTATCTTCCCTAAGTGCGCGCCCGCGTGGGCCTCATTTTCAAAGCGATCTGCAATGTGGGCAGAGTACGCGCAGTGCCGGTAGCTTCGTTTGCGCTGTGCGTTCGACGTTTAGTTCGCGTTGAAGTGAGAGACAGCACGAAGGTCAATGCGCTCGCTGCTGCAGCCGCGCTTCCCGACTGCCCCGTTTTGATAGCGAATTTCCGCGGTCATCGAGCGTGATGTGGTCATGCTTACCTATGCGCGCGTCACATCGTGCTTGTTAATTTAGATAGTAAGCAAATGTTTGCAAGTTTCTAGGGCCGATAAGACTCATATCCTTACATCGTAGAGCTGTCTACTAACTTACTATTTCAATGAATGCTTCTCCATTTGGGCGAAATTGCGACATCTTAAGGCGAAAGCCTTAGGCGCTATGTTGGCGGTGCCCTTGGCGGCCACTTTGGCGAAACTGCGGCGCGACGAAAAACGCCCGATGCCGCACATAACGCTCGGATTGACATCACATTTCACAGGGAGGTTCCTGTAAATAAAGTAAATTAATGGCCTTGAAAAGGAAACTTGGGACATTTTGGTCTGGGAGGGAATCGAACCCGGGCCTCCGGCGTGCGAGACGAGCACGCTTCCCTGAAGCCACGGATGCTCCACGGTTCTTGCTTACTAAATGCTTGCCTAGTACGTGCTTGAGTGCACACATCACGTCGCAGCCATCTCGCTGACTAATGGTGTGGCCTAGTGCGCGCGCGCACTAGCATGCTGAACTTTAGGTATTACGTTAAGTGTTCATATGTGCCGTTCAGGAGGTCGCTTTAGTCACACATGCGTACTTCAAATTGCGGCTCGTTATGTCTTGCAAAAAGTCTAGCACCGATGGTGTAACTTAATGCATCAGCAGTATGTCTTACAAAGAAGTCGAAACCCTATTCTGTAACTGCATGCATTACCAAATGTGTAGGAGGCTTTCGCCTTCTTGTGTTACAAGAGTGTAACACCTGCCGAACTTTTATTCACTTCGCCGGAACAACACAATCTTCAATGGCCGACAACTGGGATATTGCAGAGAAGTGTAGCAACCTACCACACCACGCTCACTGGCAACATAGAGGCGGCATCGAAAGTGCCGCCGTCTTGGCTAGTATTTGGCAGTATTGGTCGCTTTGCAGTGATCATTTTCCAGTGGCACGAACATGTCGAAGCTCAGCAATAAAGCAGCTCTGTTTTGTCATATCAGTCGTGAAATAACTTCGGTGTCATTGGGACAGCATAACCGTACTCACACGTACTCTCTCTGTCGAGAGTGTAGGATGCAAAAACGGTCTGCCAACAATGACACCTCTCCAGTGCCTCCATTCCCGCAGAACACCGTGACGGCCTATGGCGTCATGCTCCCCTCCGCGTCGAGGGCTAACCTATGTGAATACAGCTTAAGCGTCCGCCAAGGTGAGGTGACGTGCTTTCCAGATTTGAGCACAATTATAACCAAAGGTGGAACATTTTGTAAAAAAATATAAAAAAAGGAATGATTTAACCTTGTTTACGACACGCTTTTCGGGAAAGGGTGCAGTGAATTTGACAGAATAATTTGCATTCTAATTCGTTCAAAATCAAGCAAAATATGTTTCGATCGATATCTCAATTATTGCAATATTAGCAGCACGCTTTTTCTTTCCGCGAAGGAACTTGTAGGGCACTACAAAACACTTCGGCTTTTTGAATCTGGGCCAAATAACGAAGAGTTCACAGAATGGGGACAAGGTGCTAAATAGTCTTCTGGTTAGATTCTCGGATTGAATAACACTAAGCAGTGATATAGTGGCAATTTGACGCACTCCTTTGTTGTGCTACCCTATATTCATTGCTTGCTTATTTCATGTTTTCGTAGAACGCTTCCGCAACCAAATATTCGTTTTTTTCTGTTTCTAGTGTCATATCCAGTGCGGTAGTGTTAAGTACAACACATGCTTTTTTTTTCTAATAACCGCCAACAAATGTTCTATGTCTAAGGCCAATATCTGAGTCACGCACTAAGTGTGGCCTCTTTCACGCTTAATTATATCAAGAACACCTGTAATGACACAGCACTTCTTTTCACTCAAGGTACGGAAAGTCGATGATGTCTACATACCAATTAGTAGTCTCGAAAAGTAATAAAATTTGGGAATCTATTTAGCATAGTGTGACGCAGTGGCGCACCGACGGGGGGGGGGGGCGGGTTCGGGGGTTGTAACCCCCCCCCCCTCCCCTGAGGCCGACTTAACTCCCCCTTTTGTTTAACCCCTTTCTTTCCTGGTGCATTTGAGTACTGCAACTAAGATGTAAGACGCGCAATCGTCTGCACACTCGCAAAAAGCGCATTCTTTGACAATTTCCCGTGAAGAAATTGAAATTAGTGCTGTTTAGATTGTATTGGCAAACTGTCAAACTCCCCCCCCCCCCCCCTGGCAGAGATCCTGGGTACGCTACTGGTGTGATTTAAAGAACAACACACAAGTCATGCAAATGAAGTTTGTGCAAATTTTGTACACTATTCGGTTTGAGCTGTGACAACCGCACCTAGCACTTTCGTATTAAATGCTTTAAAGTAGGTCACTAGCATACAACCTACACGTTTCTAGTCAGCCACGACAGCGTCAGATTAGCCCAGCTTCTATGCTGATGAACTCGGGGTCGCGCGTTCGATCCAGGTCTCCTGGCGGTGAAATGCGGCAATACTGGTGTACCTGGATTGAGGTGCATTTTAAGAGCACCAAAAGCTCAAAATTATTTCGAAGCCCTCCACTACGGCGTACCTGATATCGATAACGCGATTTTGACATGAAAAACCTCGTTCATTTTATTTGATGTTTCCGACACATCTAATTTCGCGTTGTCATCGCCTTATAGCGTCCGTGTTTTATTGTAAAAGTTCAGATGTGTTTGCTTTCTTTCTGCAAATAGGCGCCAAATATTTCTTAGGGACTCCTCCCTTAGGAGTTTCCTTTGGCTGAATATGGTGTACTCAGGAAAACAATATTACTAAAATTTGATTTAAATAAGCAAACATACGATAAGAATAAAAATAGACGACATACGTCCCCCTGATGAAGTTGAATGTCAGTGGCTCTAAAGAACAATAGCTGCATTTTTATTGACGATCTGGCCGGGGGAAGTGATCGCTGATGGAACGGAACCTATTGACTACACTCCACGATTAGTCCATAAGCAAAATTAAAACAGGGTACCAAGTTATAATAAAGTTGATTTCATTTATTCGAGATATTGATGGAAGGTAAGATTTTTGTTGCTCTTTACGGAGCTCCTAAACACTAGCATAATACAAGGTAACAACTTAAATATCAATGTTTCCCAGGGCTAACAATACAGTGGCACGTTTCTAGAGAGGGTACTTGTTCGTGTGCGTGTGAAGAAAAAATTTGTCGCAGTTTCACCCAAAAGGCGAAGCATCAATTGCGATAGCAAATTAGTAGAGAGCTATACAGAGTAAGGATAGTAGTTTTATCAGCTGCATAAACTTGGTCATGCAGCAGCATCAGCAACGCTCAGAACTGTTGTCGATGCCGTCGGCGTTTTGCCCGCGTTCGCACCGAACGAGCGCGGCGTTGGTGACTGTTGCCGGAGCCTCTGGGGGCGGCTCGGATGTTTTCGACGAGATCAGACTGGGACACTCATCGAGCAGCGTCGGAAATCTTACCCACCTTCTCGCCTCGCAACGTTTTTTATATATATACGCATTTGGTGCCGCACCTAAACGTACCCTCGCCTCCCTCCCTCCCGTCGCACCTTGGCCTTTCGCGCGACGGAAGGAGTCGCGTTTGCTCTCTATATATGGTGATTGTAAAGGAGGAAAGAGACGCTTAATTCGGCATCCCTTCAGGGAGCACGGCGCAGAATGCGCGTTTGCTCTCCGACGTTCGTTCGCTCCCCGTGATAGCGCGCGTCCCTCGCTCCCTTTCACTCGCACATACAGCGTCAGGAGAGCGGCGACGATTTCATCACCGTTGACGTCATACGGAACCTCACGGCGACGGCGACGACGACTGCAGAAATCCGCTTTGGAGTGTCCATATCATTGCTAGCGCAATACAAAATACGAAATTGTTATGTAGTTTGCATAGCACCAACATACGCCTTATGTGTGAAGCTTTTTGAAAACATATGATCATACCTGAACTTTCATGGTTACAGTACTTATTTAGGAAAGGTGCTACCCAACCCATGGTGGCCGAGTCACTCAGCAGCATTCGGAAATCATGGGGGATCAACCAAAATCGTGACTGATTTAGTATCAGCCCATATAGTTAATGCCAATAATTATCTCGGTTGCTGGAGTTCGTAACCTCAGCTAACGTGGTCAGCAGGTAAAATGCCTCTAATATCAAGAAGCCAGAGGAGCACTTTCTCCTGAATTACATATGTGGCAAAATAATTATCAAAAGCATTGTTAAAATGCGGCTAGTGTGTTTGCGGACAGTGAGAGCAAGGTGTATAATGCAGATGGTTTTACTAGTGAAAAGTCACCAACTCTATCTTCATAGGAGTTATACGCTTTGTAGTTCCCCCATTAACACTTGGTCTACCACAAAAAATATAGGTTACCTAATATTGGCGCTATGCATCTAGTATAGGAGTTTTTTCGGTTCCCATAAATATTTGGCTATCGGCCAGCCGTAAAATCGGTCAATACCTCTTAAGAAACGTCACAGTTACTATGGTATGTTCCGCATACTATTGTTCCTTCTTAACGAACGAGGCAAATAACGAAAGAACGAGGTCGGTGTGCTTTATATAACGACACAGAGGGCGAAACCCGCTATGAGTGGTAAATGTGACGAGAAGCACCAATCAGTAGCAAGTGTGAAATACATTCCTAAGGTTCTTTCACAAAAGCTGCGTCGTTCTTGAACAATCTGCAATTCACTTTACTCTGGCGGCAAATTAGCCGAGTGTTGAAGTTACGCATAGCTATCGCGTGTCATTGTTCATCGTCCCCCAGTAGAAGTGGCGCCCGTTGTTCGGCGACTTCTTCAGACCCAAATACTGATAATCAACTAACTTATCTGAAAGCTTCAAAGGTAAAATAAAGAAAAGAGCTATTTTCATTTGCCTTGCACTATTCGTTTTTAAACTTTTGGGTGGTACATTGGCTACAGCTATATCCTGCGTATAATGTCTGCACGAAAAATAAAGTCTTACTTGCATTGTAGCGACGCCGCTGCGACTGTCGGTTCTGCCATGAAAAATGCTGCAGGTTTCGACTTTACAGGTCGTCAAAAGGGGAGCAGCTGCTCTGACGGCTCTGTCACTTTGTGGCCCACACGTGCGTAGCATATAAACTGAAGCGGTCAAGCTAGTAAACGTTCGTCGGTTGACCTGTTTTACTCCAATACAACTTGATCACGCGAACAATCGTGGCCATTCGGTCTTATTGAGCCCCCATACTTTCCCAGTATTGTCGTCGCACGTAAAGCCCACATCCGGTGGGCTAGATGGCCTCCAGAGACGCGCAATGCACCTGTCGGCAAAAATGACGAAGCCAAATCGATAGCACTGTCCCGGCCTGTTAAATTGGCTCTGCCAGAGCAGGGCCAGCGTTCTGGCTTCCACTGCTGGCATGTGTGTGGCGCGTACATGCGTTAGCGTTCCTGTTGAACAGGTGTGTGCGTATCACACCGTGGTTCGTAGACTGGTTGGAGCGGAACAGAACGTAAGGCCTAGCGAAATCTATCCATATACTCGTCAGGCACTGACAAACGCCGAGTTTTCCGTCGGTGTCATTCCGCAGAGAATTGGGGTGCGACGCCTGGTTGAGTTTCTTATAGCGCCACAGTTGTGACAGTCCAGGCGCAGTTCATGCTGCAAAGCAGGGGCGGTATTCTGTAAGAGTCTGCCTAGTGGACTGTCAATTTCGGCTGTCGCTGATTGGCTGCTGCTTGATGCGCAGGAAGGTGCCAGCCAGTATCCTTCCTGCACGTCAAGCAGCAGCCAATCAGTGACAGCCAAAATGGACAGTCCACTAGGTAGACTCTTACAGAATACCGGCCCAGCAATTGCCTGGCGCGTTGCGTAACGCCATGCAACTTTTGCGTATTCTTAGAACACCGTGCGAAGACATCGATCGCAACACTAAACCTTACTTTTCAATTTTTGCTTTCGAATTAAATTGACAACATTTTTCTGAGTTAGGAAGTATACGTCCTATGTTCCCTTACTAATTTAGTACCAAACCGGAAATTTTCCAATGCCAGTGCAGGGCGATTGGATAAGTGCTCTCTTCGTCGTGCGACAAAAAATCACACTTATCTACCAAAAAAACTTTAGTTTTGATCTTTCTTTAACCCTTCAACTAGCAAGATAAGAAAGACGTGGCATAGAATGATTTTATTGCTTTAGGTCTTCTTTACTCAGCTCAAATACATAACAATTGAAATATTAAACGGTTCCTCGAGAAACTAAGCGAGATACAGTAGGTCAAAATTATTGTTGACCAGGTGGTGACAGGTAAATGTAGGTCCGAAACTGGTCTCTAGAACTTGCTTTGCCAAGGTCAATGTGTGTTCTTGAGATGTAACTTCATGGAGTTAAGGAATAAAAAGTTGCTTTAAACGGTAAAAGAAAATTCGCATTGGCGAGAATATGACCGCCACGGAAGATGACGGCGAAGCCTTCAGGTTTTGTGGCCAATAAATCTGCTGCTGCTCACGCTCGACATCTTAGTGAAAACCACTGTTCAGCAGGTACATAAATAAAAGGTAAATTGAAAGGCACAGACTAATATTCGGATTTGTCAAGCTTTTGCAGATGTTTTTATTCGGTCAACAATATTGTTGAGCTACCAGCTAAAGGGTTAACATTCGTCATGCCATATCGTTGAAAGAGAGGCATCAATTCTCTAATGAGTCATACAATATTTTTTCTTTCATTTTTTTCTAACACATTGACAAATAGTTTCATAGAACCGTCCAACTGAATATTGCTTCTTTGGGTAATCTCTGCCACATAGCACGGCTCTCCTCAGGAACTAGGAACTGCATTAAATATCACAGTTTCGCCTTCAGGGCGAAGCAATGAACGCAATAGCAACATGTTAGGATATTACACGAAAGGTAGGACTCGCAGCTGCAGTGGCGGTATGAACTGAAGTAAATGCTAGCTCACTAAGTAAAAACCAGCTATAGTGGTAGGGGTCCTCTGTTTGAATCCTCCCATCAGAAAATTTGATTTATGTTTATTAATGAAAGCCAACGCCTTTCATGACGATTTACCAATCACTTTTCCATAATGGGTGTTTTTCACCCCTACTTCCTGGGCCGATCCCGGAGGTTGTGCACAGCCGCGCCAATTATATTACACCATTTTCATGTTTTAGCCCTGTTTTTTTCGAACTTTTAATATTTAAGTCCAAGGAAACTTAAGATAGGAAGCATGCAGTGTCGGTGTTTCGTTTCATGATATTTGTTTGTGGTCTACCATTCTCAAAATTCCGAGGAATATTTTTGTCATGAATGCAAGACCTGGTGTGAGCAAATTTAGTGATAGAGTGGTGCGGAAATATAAACCGCATGTGATATAGCATAGTATGGCATATAGCGTACATATAGCGTGCAACCTCTCGGGGACACCGACAGTGACGCCACAGGCAAACATTTGCTAGGAGTATCTGCATTAGTGCTAACCCAATAAAAAAATTAAGGGCAGATAGCTATCGCTAAGTGCGTAAATGCGAAAGCAGTGCGGCGTCTCTCTGATGACGCCTCTGCTTCGTTCGCGTGCTTGCATGGACGTCCAAAGGAGCCGTGTGCAGCTACTGACTAAGAAGTCGAAGGTTCGTCCGTCGGAGTGCACGACAGAACTCACCGAAATCACCACATCGACTGGTAGCGCGGCACTATATGTAGACCATCCACACATTTCCTGCTTCCCGGCAACTACAGATTATGCAACTGCTATCTTTACCGGGAAACGCTTGCGGCAAACACTATGCGTGAATGCGAGCTTTAAGGTCCTTTTTTTATTTCCCTGCACGGCCGGCGCCGCCGCTGTCACGGATGCGCGTGGGTGAGTGCCATGTGGTGGTGCTTCAAGGAATCCACCGGCGCATTCCGCGCGCGCCATCCGCTGTGATTGGTTGAGTTTCTGGCTACGGAGACGAAGAAATCCATGATCCTAGTCTTATACAGCTCCTCTCTGATATTGCTGACTTTAAGAGCACTGACAGTCTCCACTCTAAAGGTGTGTGGTGTCCACAGTGGTGGTGTACTTATGGGCCATCGGTTATTGAATGTTATCGGGCGTGAATATTTTTCACGGGGTAACAGCTATTGGAAGAGCATGCAGAAGCCTACCTGGAAAACAAGGTTTTTGCATGTTATGAATCCATGGTAACGTTATAAAATCTTGGACAATATGATCAATAGCCTGACTTGCTAAGCCATTTTTCACAATACACTAGGCATACGAAATTGCACATTACAAGAATGTCATTCTCCTAATTGGTGTAGTGGATATTATAATAAGGTAAGCGGCTAACTATGGCCCTCCTCAGGCACAGAATGGTTTCAATGTTGGGTCCCTATATCACTGAAGCGTCATGCTTTAATCGACCTTATCCCAAGACTTGGCGTGTCACACACATTGTGCCCCAGCTTCGGCCAGAGTGCATCAGCCAAGGTTTAAAAATATTCCGAAGCACTCTAGGTGGACGGGACTAACTTATTCTTGTTATGCTGTATGCAGCAAGTCACACATTTTTTGTATTGTGCTTAATTGCATTTTAGTCGCTATGATATATAAACTTCGAAGTATTAAATATAGGGCATAACATCAATTGCGAAATTTCTAAAACGTTCTATGAAACACGTGATTCAAGCAGTTTGTAACTTTTTACTTCATTCCCATTAATTTTTACGCCCTAAAAAAAGCACGCGAAATATGAAATATGAAAAAAAGCACGCGACAGGCCCCCTGACGTGCCCCGATGGCAATGTTCTTAAACGTACTGCGTATGAATGAACTGACCTATACATAGCGCTATCATTTAAAAAGTGACAGTGCAGAAGAGTAGGCGTTGGCCTGCGACATCTGAAACTGATGTGTGACCCTCGTGCCAGTTCATGACTGCAATGAACCTTCTGCCCGGTCACTGCCATGGAAGTTTTTAAACGGCAGTGCACCTGGAGCTTTATTGTCGACATAGTAGCTGCACGGCCGCCATTATCCGCAATATTGCTTATAAAATTGGCTGTCTAGAGCGCACGTGCTTTGAAACTTCTACCTTGAAGGGGAAGTTTTACAAAACAAACATTTTTCTTTGCGTCAAGATGGCGAAACATGACGTGCAGCAGGGCACATTTTGATCAAACTATTTTTATGGTGCTGGGCAGCTATACTGCGATTTTAAAAATATTTTGTGCCGGTAGTGTCCGGAAGTGTTGCGGTAGTGTGCTGAAGCACATGCAATGAATCTGCAATTTTGCGAATATGTGGTGGCATTCTGAGATAGTCGCCATGTCAGCCTGTTTACTGCCTGAAGCAATAACACGTTAGTAACGTCACAAGAAGGGTCACTTTGCAAACGTCAATTTGACATTTCGTATCGTTGCGCTGCGCATACATTGCGTACATTTTCGGCCATAATTTGTGGTTCGAACATCTCCAAATATGCTAATGAACGGCCTTGTGTAATGGCAGCTGAGAAGCGTGTGTATCGCCCTATGGGGTCATCAAATAGTTCATGGTTCGGGCTCATAACGGTTGCATATCTCCCTGGTGGTGTTGACATTATAGTGTCTTAAGCAGTCATTTCTCGAAAAGGAGCGTTTATTTGATATAGTATTGGTTAAGCGTCGCATACCTTCTTGCAGTTTCTTGCCCATTGCACTGCTGCATTTCTATGGTAATCATTTTAACAGCGTCAGCGGTTGTGACTACTGAGCATTTTATTTCATAAAAAAGTTTACGTCTCCAAGGCGTGCTTCGAAGTTAAAAGAAAAGCTAAATTATTGGGTTTTACGTGATACAACTACGATGTGATTATGAGGCATGCCGTAGTGAGGGACTCCGGAAATTTGGACCACCTGGGGTTCTTTAACGTGCACCTAAATCTAAGTACACGGGTGTGTTCGCATTTCGCCCCCATCGAAATGCGGCCGCCGTGGCCGGGACACGATCCCGCGACCTCGTGCTCAGCAGTCCAACACCATAGCCACTGAGCAACCACGGCGGGTTGCTTTGAAGTATCATCACGCCGTGTGAGTAAGCAGCGAAGGGCACGAGAGATGGCTTGTGCCAGCGCTTCCGTTGTAAATGCGTCGTGCAGCTGCTGCACCCCCACGCCTAAACTGTCATTACCGGAGTTCTGTTACCCACATAATTTGAGGATTCTCTTGCGTTGCCTCCACATTTTCACTTTTGTTGTGGCTAAAAGCTTACGGCACCATTGTTGGCGCGGACGTGCATGGCTTTTAATTTATACTTTCGCTTTATTTCGGCAAATCCTGACAATAGGAGGACAAGCGCATTAGAAGCACCAGCGGTGGCTGCCTCATCCATGTTTCCTCACTTTAACATTTTTTAAAATTTTCCGCTGAGAACACCACGCACAGACACAATATATTGATATATATTGAGAGGGCAAAGTTTAGAATATTTTTTTTAAACAGAAGGAGGTAGCCAACTAAATGGATAGCCTATACCTAGAGAATGAATATGTTGATGTATGTTCACCTCAGTTCAAATTACTTTGCGTGTTTTTTTGACCCAGCTGAAAAAAACCTGCAGACTTCAGTCACCCCTTCGGCAGAGTCTTCTATCAACGGCGTGCGCGTGAGTGATATGTGTTTCAATGTTGATTCTCTTTCCAGTAGGCAATGCTAATGAATGGCGACAAAATAAAAGAAAAAAAGCTCTTCTAATTATTTATAACATTTACGCATTAGGGATGGCAACATCGCCTCTTGCATGCAGAGGCCATAAATACAGGGTGTTTCAGCAAACACTTTCAATAAAATATTAAAGGTTGCCTGTGGCGGATAGCACAATTCTAGTTCATGAGCTGGTCTATACTCGAAGAGGTGAACATTACTTGCACAAAAAATTGAAATGCATAGTCGACTAATTAAAAAACACCGATTAGGTTTTTAACATATGAACTTATGGCCCGTGTTCCAATTTACAAATTCTAGCCGTGGAATTCGCCAGGGGGATGCACTAGGAACTAATTCTCAAGATGGCACCAGTTTCGAGATATTATTTCCCGAACATTGCGGAGAAATTCATTGGCATTCCAGTTACTTTCGCGCTTCGTACACGCCGTGGTTGTTTAGTGGCTATGGTGTTGGACTGTTAAGCATGAGTTCGCAGGATCAAATCACGGCTACGGCGGCTCCATTTACATGGGGCGAAATGCTAGAACACCCGTATACTTAGATTTAGGTGCACGTTAAAGAACCCCAGGTGTTATAAAATTATTCCAGAGTCCTCCACTACGGCGTGCCTCATAATCAGATCGTGGTTTTGGCACGTAAAATCCCATAATTTGTTCTTTTCACACTTTCGTGATTTGATGCACAAAACGACGTTTTGTTGAGAAAGTGACTGGCACGCCAATGTATTTCTCCGCAAAGTTAGAGAATTAATATCTCGAAGTATTCAAGCTCTAAGACTCGCAAGGTTTAGGAGTAAGGATCGCTTATCGGCGTAGAATTATTCCAGGTTGCTACGATGCTGTCCATAACTTTGCCTATTGGTGTGTCGAAGTGCTCACAACTCCCTGGTCGCTTGGGGCCGGATTACATTTCACGCCGACAGAAACGAACCTCTGCGCCATTGCTTGCGTGTACACACCGACTTGTCTTTGTTTGCGGCCTGGAATTCGAACCGTTCAGATCGTATCACTTTGCGGGAAGTCTTCCTGTATAAAGAGTAGGCAGGTGTTTTGCCCCTCCCAGAGACAGTTGCTAGCCTGCTCCTCGCTCTCCCTTTCCTGTCAAATGTAGATATGTTTTGAAATCAAATAATAGTAACAATTATATTATTATGCAGGATTCTTGACTCTACGCCGGCCTCCATAGTGAAGACACTACGTGGCTCGCCGCTGCAGTTACAATAGAGGATAGTCCGGTTTATATATCTGGCGAAAGCAACAGCAATGCACGACTCGAGTGCGCCTCCGCTGTTCGATATGGTTTCCACCAAACTGCTGAGGCAGACTATGATGCGGCATCTTCTGAGCCACTGCCGATTCCTTTGCGGTGCTTCGATCCTCGTCGGCAGTGCCAGTAACTTCAGGTTGCTGCTTCCCGCTGGTGTTTTCGTGGAAAAGATTGGTGTAAGTCCACTGTATTCGAAGTGAAGGAACTTTATCAGGCAAAGAGCATACAGCGAAGGGCGATGCAAAAGCTGCCTGATGGCAGGCAATATAAAGCATCTGCCATTGAAGTAGTCCACATTTACCGCGTTCGAGGCTTCCCCGCCTGTTCTACAGCAGAAAAGAGACTCTCGATCGCTTCGTGTGAAGGATATTTGCGTTTGGATATTTTATGGTGATCAGACATATTGGTCATTCCAGTCAAACTATTTTTCACGTTTCGGACGCCACGCAACAAGAGAACTCGCATGACAAACGCACATTATTAATTTATTTGATGAAATAATTTTTTCCTGAGGCCCCTGTGCAGAGTGCAGTCCTTAGCCAGCGTTACGTTGCGAGTGATCATCACAGTAGCCATTTTCTAAAAGGTCCTCAGTGTCCCTAATTTAGCTTCAATACTCTCATGGCAGGGCGTTGGCTGGTTGTCTGAAGGTGGAATGCCTCCATCATCGCCACTAGACCATCTCCACAATGACTAAACGAACGCGAGTTCTTTCCGCTAAACACGCGCGAAAAAAAAAAGACATTCCCATTCTTCCCGTGCATTGCCGCCACGGTAAGCGCGTAAGAATTCCTTCATTTGCGCCGCTAAAAAGTGCAGCCCTCCTGGGCAGGGGTCAGAAAGTGCAATTATTAGTAGTTGAGAAATTTATCGACAGGGAACTTTCTGAACAACTAATACAACTGTTACTAATACTACTACTAATAACTGCTACTGCTACCAAGTACTAAAGCGCTCGCGCCTTTCGGGCGCTTTCCGACATAAGTTTGACCACAACTCCTATGTTCATATGCATGGAGGGGCCTGAGACAGAAACGCCAAAGGATAACCTTCTAGACCAAATAATTTTGTTGTATGTTCTAATTGCAACACATGAGGACTTTTTATTTGGAGCCCTAATTCATTTCCGACGTGGATGCTCGAGAGTGCAGACGTCAGCTGCGTGTCCGAGTGGTGATATTGCAATAGCATCACATATGGCAGCAAGTTTTCTCTTAGTTGTACAGTTTATTCCCCCAGATGTGTGGCAACTGTCGACAGCTTTTCCTTCAGTTCAATAATAAGCTTTTACGACCTTGAAGTAAATACCGATGTAGAATATGATCTTGTTTAAAACATACTCCCATAACAACGACACTTTTTGCACTAAATGTTTATTACTATGAAAGTGAACTTCGGCAGGCGACTGGCGGGCCTCATAAGCAGACGGATTCACAGAATGCCATGCGGACAGCAGCGGAAACGCGCGCACAGTTCTGCAACAAGCGAGTTGGCCAAGTGTTATAGCTGCCTGCCCACAAGCAAAAATGTGCCAATCCCATGCGTTGTGGAAATCGGTTTTAGCAAAGATTTCAGTGGTGGTTGTGAGAGAGAGAGAGAGAGAGAAAGGTGTAAACGAGCTGTGGAAAGCAGGTAAGTTACCCGAGAGAGAGAGAGAGAGAGAAAACATTTATTTAGACCATCGAGGTCGTTGATCTCGAGGACGTGTGGGTGGTGTCCTCATTCCAGGATTCCACTGGCTGCTCGACGTACTCGCTGGACGAGAGCTTCTTTTCCCGCCAGGGTATCGCCGGTCAGCTGTACCTCCCATACCGCTCAAATGACGTGTTAGGCGTATTTAAATGTGGAGGTTTGCCCCCGTACCCCCACGAGATGTGAAAGAGTGTAGGGCGTGTGTCGCCGCATCAGGGGCAGGTGCCGCGATATGTTTGTTGGTATATTTTGCTGTATCTGCGTAGGTTTGGGAATGTGTTTGTTTGGATAAGTCTGAGGGCTATTGCGTCTTCAGTGCTGAGCTTTTGGTGAGGGGGAGGATAAATCCTGCGGTTGAGTCGCTGGATCTCGAGTCGGTCGCAGTAATTGGATGGCAGGGGCACGAAGGTAGAGGGTGGGGATTGATCAGACGATTGGTTTGGCCCCGCTCGATTGACTAGCGCTCGAGCTAAGGCGTTCGACCTTTCGTTCCCCTCCAGTCCCGCGTGGCCCGGCGTCCACGTGATTTGATGGGATTCTTGCAGCCTCGGACCTAGAATCTGAGCCGCCAGCACCGGTGTTCGTCCGTTGGTAAAGTTACGGCAGGCCTGTTGCGAGTAGGTAACGACATGAGCTTCCCGGCCCACCCTGTTATCTTGCTTTATTACTTGCGCCGCGGCTATGGTCTCAGCCGCAGCTGGGGTCTCTGCCCTGACGGAGGCCGCGAGGGTCAAGGAGTTGTCTCCCCCGTTCACGGCGGCTACCGCGAAGAGGCCCCCTGCAGGGTACGCCGCCACGTCAACGTACGTTACGTACCTTGAATTGCTGACCCGCTCCTTACGTCGTCCTTCGTGGAGTTCATGACTAATGTGCTTTGGTATGGGGTTCGCCTTGATATTGCTTCTGACCTCGGGCGGGAGTGATCGTTGCCCATCGAGGGCACGAAGCTCCGTTGCCGTTCCGGTCCGGTGGAGGATGGCTCTGCCCGTCGCCGTGTTCTGTAGTCTGGCTTTTTGCGAAGCCATAACCGCGTCCGACAGCTCAGCGAAGGTGTTGTGGATCCCGAGAGATGCTAACGTCTCGTTTGAGGTGGTAACAGAGAGACCCAGGGCCGTTTTGTACACGCCTCTGATGATGGCATCTATTTGTTCTTGGTCGCGTTTGTTTAGCGAGTCGTAGTGATACGGCGTGCTATACGTTATTCTGCTGATCACCAGAGCCTGGACGAGGTGGAGCGTGTCCTCTTCTCGCATGCCCTTGCGGCTTCTTGTTATTCGTTTGATAATCCGCGAGATCTGGTTGGTGGTGGACCTTAGGGTTTGGATGGTGTGCGAGGCTTTCAAGTTGCTCTGGAACCAAAAACCCAGAATCCTAGTCTTTTTGCTTTCCGTGATCTTGTGGTCCTCTAGATAGAGTTTGATAGTGCCGGGTGACTTGTAGATTCCTCCTCCGTGCACCCAGATCACCTCCGACTTCTCGGGCGCGTAACGCATCCCGCTCGCTGTCGCAAATCTCTCCACGGCCGTCGCGGCCTCCTGAAGGGTCGCCTCTTTTCGCGCAAGGGAGCCCTTGGTGGCCCAGAGCGTGATGTCGTCTGCGTATAGGGCGTAGGTACGGGATCTTCCGCAGCTCTTTGGTCAGTGCTAGCATCGCGATGTTAAAGAGAATCGGGGAGACTATCACCCCTTGCGGCGTTCCTTTGTTCGGCACGTCGATCTTATCCGATCGAGTCTGGCCTATCCTGATGGTTGCCGTCGGGCCCGTCAGGAACGATTTGACGTAATTGAAGATGCGCTCTCCGCAGCTGATGTCGTTCAGTCCCTTGAGAATTGCCTCGTGAGAGGTGTTATCGAAGGCCCCTTTCAGGTTGAGCGCGAGGAGGAGGTGTTCTCCTCCCTTCAGGATGCCCTTGAGAACTTCTTCCCTCAGGATTAGGAAAGCATCTTGCTCAGAAATTCCCGGCCTGAAGCCAAGCATGGTGTGCGGGAAGAGGTCACCGTCCTCTATGTAATGTTGGAGGCGGGCTCCGATGACCCTCTCGTACAGCTTGCCGAGGCACGAAGTCAGCGAGATGGGATGAGTTGTAGGACTGTCTGCTGCGTAAGTGGCCGGTCGTCAACATGGACGACCAGCCACTGCCTGTGGGCGCTTTATCGAGGCAACAGCAAGGAACTTTTTCAATACTTTCCTCGCTGCCACGGTCGTCACACTCAGCACTATCTTTGCTTTTCATGCGGAAAGCAATAAATTTTGTAAAAGAACGTTAAGCTATAGTCGGTAAGGTACCGTTGTCGTGGGACGGGACAGTCCAGGTGGAGAACGAAGTCGTAGACAGGGGTCCAGTTCATGAAGACATGAAAACTAGGTGTGTTCCACAACGATTGTGTGGCACCATTTGCAAGCACTCGAAATTTCACTGCTTCATTTGTTCTTGACAGCGGGTGCCTTCACGTCGTCTTCATGCGCAGATCGCGCAGCTTCATCGGCATGGTCATTGCCTATTACTTCATAATAGCTAAGGAGCCACTGAAATGTGACGTTGTGACCTTGCTCGACGAGGTGACGATGAAGGAGCTCTTGGATTTCTAGAAGTAGTTTTTCGTAGGGTCCATGGCCTAAGGCGGAAAACAAGAAATGTCGAGCTGCCTTGGTGTCAATGAAAATAGCCCATGTATCAGGTGGTTCCTCACGAATTATGCGAAGTGCGCTACGAAGAGCAGCAGAGGAAAAATCACTACCTTGAGTTACCGTCCGCGTGGTTTGAACCATCGATGTACAGATGGGTATGGTATAATCTTTGTATTTTTCGAGCAGAAAGAGCAGTGGAAGTTGCCTGAGGGATTTTGATGAGAGTTGGGCCTTCGTTAGAATTGCTGGTGCAGTCAGTAAAGCTTGTGGCTGAGCCAAGCACCAAGAGGGGAACAAAGCTCTCGCTGCAGCTGTGTAACCTGGTGAAAGGTATACACAATGCGGCAGGATTGTCTGACAAAAACTACCCGCGTCACCAAATTAAGACCATAGCGGCAATAGCGGCGTCAATGCCCGCCGCTATCGGTGGGTGCTCTTACTATGGGCGCTGAAAAAGGGTATTTATTGATAATGAATAAGTAAAATAGAGTTTTTATTTTTCCGCCATCCGTACATAAAATTGATTAGGAATTTTACTTTCGTTGAATGAATCAAACTGTGACTCACTTTAATTCAAAAACGCTCTTTTTGAATATAGTTCAAAACATAAACCCAAACCCAAACATAGTTGAGGTTCAATGGCTGCTCCCATAACCACCCTTGCTTATGTCGGTGACAATTCGTTCTGCACCGCTTTTCGTCTGAAGCTTCGCGACCATTTGGATCGACCTTGGGCATGGTCCTTGCCTGGGCTACGAAAATGAAGTGAGTGCCGATTTCCAAGTATTGTAAGTTCTATTGAAATCAAGAGCAGCAACTGCACCATCAAAATCAGAAACAGGTTTAGGCTAAGGAATATTTCATACTGCCGGTTTAAGTTTGGTGTGGTCATGCCCCAATCTGATGAAAACACTTCACCCATCAAGATGTCAATACCATAAAAATGTTCAAAATTATTTCCTCCCACAGCAACGCAAAGCTTAAACCGCTTTCGGGTGGACTGAATAGACAGCTTTAGTTTAGCGTGTGTACCGTAAGAGCGGGCTTGCCGGAATAGAGGGATTGAAATGCGCAAAACGCTAACCGACGCATACCGTTTACCGTACCCACGCTATTTCTCAGATTTAGCGTTACCGTCTTTGCGTGGTTTATGTAGTTTACGTAAAAGATGGCGGTGGTCCCGGTCGGCCGCTTCGAACTGAATTTGTCATTGTTTTGGTCGAATTCACTTCGTTCTTAGCAAATGACTGCGTAAACGGCTTTTGCTTATTCTCATGCTGCTTCGAAGAGAGAGTGTTATGTCTAACCTTGAGGAATTTTTGAGATCGCTTCTCGTTTCGAACGCGCCTAAGCTTAACGAGAGAAATGTTCTCCTAAAGCCCCTTCGGGGTTTATTTTCTCTGAGATGTGAGCGCCATCTATCGATAAAGTCGGGAGATAGGCGCGACGACGGCATATGGCCTCTGAAATGGGAATATTTCGGAGGCTATGATATACAGTTTGTACTGCTTGTCTGTTTCGTTGCAGATCGGCGGACATGTGAAGTAAAAATATAACGCGCTCCTGGCATCCATTGCGCTGCCTATCGTACTTTCCGGACGCACACACACATAGAATTAGGTGCCCTATCTATGCGAAATTCAAAGCGTCATGGAATAGCGTCCCGCACGTAAAGTACGCTATAACGCTATACTAAAACTGTTTTTCTTCAAAGTTCGTTTGCGCAACGGTAACGCTATTTCCCTTAACCCCGCTATTACGCTAACGTTAGACTAAAACTGCCTAATAACTCTGCGCAGTACTTCTGGACGGATGTTCGCACAGGCACATATTATCATGTGCTTCATATCATTCACATCACTTGGCTCTGTTGCATAAAGTCGATCTTTAACGTAGCCCAAAGAAAACAGACGAGCGGAAGAAGGTCAGGGGATCTTGGCGGCCAAAGCATCCCTCGAGCAGGGCCGATCCACTGTCGTGGAGAACGTGTGTCCAACGAGCTCTTTGCCGGGCTGTAGAAATGTGGTGGCGCTCCGTCGTGCTGGAACAACACTTGGTGGAGGTGATTCAGGAAAAGATTGGAGACAAATTCGTCGACGATAGACCTAATATTTCTTCTTGTACATCTTTCCGTTCAAGTTGTCCTCCAAAAAGTAAGGTCCAATGATCCTGTTCGCGAGTATGCCACGCCCAACATTCACACGCCAGCAGTAGCGCACCCAGGATTTCTGCCAGCGGAGGGAGGGTGAATTTTTGTGGGCGGGGGAGCAAGCACTTTGCACAGTAAGCACTTTCCTTGCTTTAGCCAGAGGAATCCAACAGCTAATAAAATGCCTAATAATTATAATAATAATGACACCAAGGATGTTGACGATGTTGTTTTCTCCCGCGTTTTAAGCAGTCTTGAAAGAGCTAGATAGGGCCATGAAGCCGGTCTGCAGAGCAGTTCACGTTATCAACCGTTGAAGCTCTGAAGCAGTGAGTGGTGTCAGTGTCTGAGGAGGTCACTTATGAATTTTGGAGCGGGAGAACTCAGCAATATCCATAATAGCGTGGACAGAGCACCATACTCGGCCTCACTGGGAGGCAGTAGAAGCCCCCCCCCCCCCCCTCCCCCGCTCGTCGGTGCGCAACGGCACTCCTGCGAACTCGATGCTTCCGCTGCAACAGCCGGAGTGGATTTTCTTGCGACCAATGATGCGCGTGTGAATAGTCACAGTGCCATTGCGGCAAACATGAGTTTCGTCTGTCCAAATTACTGTGTGTAAGAAGTCCTTTTTCGTCAGTTTCAATAGGCCCCAATTGTAGAAGTCAACCCGCCTATCAAAGTACGCATCAATTAGGTCCTGGTGAAGGTAAACATGATGGGGGTATAACTTAAGCTTTCTTAGCACGTTTGCGAATGTTCCAACGCTGCCACGGCACTAATCTGCAATCTGCCGCAAGCTGAGTTCTGGCATCGACGTTACGCACGCGACAACGTCAATTTCAAAGTCTTCATCGACGATCGTCGTCGTGGTGTGTTCGGAAGATGGACTGATCCTATTGTGCGAAAGCGCCGAACCATGATTACGAAGGTAGGCCTGGTTGGAAGGGGACCGTGTGGGTAGCGAGTCGCGAACAGCCGCATTACCAATGAAGCGTTGCCATTCATCTGAGCCACTGCAAATACCACGTCTATCTTTTCTTAGGTAGAATACCTCGTCCCGCCAGAAGCAGCCATATTAGCACGAAGGGACTCCAAGTGGATATTCTTGGTTATCGTTCGGTCCAGAGGCGCCGCTATTCCAGAAGCACTCTAGTAGATGACAGGCAAGCTAACGCATTCACAAGATGATGTCCTGGTGCGATCTCAAGTGATACAAAAATGTGGTGAAAAATTATCTGTTCTTATCATGTTTAACAGGATCATGCGTACTGCGTACGCCACACTGAGCTGTCATATCTTGATTTCGCCAGCCGAGGGGGAAAGGGGACATTTATCATCTTTGCATATGGCATCCGCCCTGTTCTCAGACTAAGTGCCGCACGCAGCAGTCGCGTCACATCACGGAGAAGCTTTGGGCCGATGTTCAGTCTCTTACATGCGTAAATATGCGAACGACAATTAAAATGTGAAGTCGGATATCTCGGAGCACAGACAGGCTAGAAGAATTTTTCTGACTGATACGGTTTAGAAACACGACTGCCTCTAAAATATGAATTTAAACACGCACACTACAGTCAATAAAAAGTGAATTATTCAATTTTAGTTAATTCGGCTGCTGACCGCGACACTTACCATCTCACTTTGTGTCCCCCGGGCCACATAAATTGTTTGCAGAGGTGGTCTTCGCGTTCCTCCCAGTGTATAATTTTAAGAAAACCATAACGCGTAATTTTGAACATCCGGTATATTGGTTGCGCTCGTATAGCGTGTAAGTCCTGTGATGTAAAGTGTAGTTACCGACACAAGTCAAAGCCGAAGACAAATGTACACGAAGGATGCCCACTACGTGGTTTACACGATTTTTTTTAAGATAGAAAGCGCATTAGACTAATTTTGAGATCTTCAACATTACAACAGTACTCCGCTGTAAGATCTAGTCAGACAGTCGATATACACAAACATCTAAGTTTTATTTTATGCCAGGAATTTATATGGAGTTTAGAACAGGGACTCTGAAAATTTGAAAATGTGTATAAACTTCCTTAGGGTGAATTTCACAGGTGTCGCAACTAACAGTTCTGAGCCAGACAAATATTAAAAACGAAACTATTCTTTGTGAACGTCAGCGGGTTTCGTGACTGTGGATGTGATGGGGCTCTTTCCGAATAGGCCAACCAATCACGGAGGAGCACGCCCGCCGCGCGCGCCGTTAGCTTCCTCGCGGAATTAATAGAGATTAGCAAGATACGAATGGAGGTTTGGTGGCAGAAAGGTAGGCAGACTATAGGCGGAAAGGTTTCATGTTACAGGGGGGGGGGGGGGGGGGCGACCAGCTTTCCGAAACCTATATATATATATATATACCCACTGCTAACAATTTTCTATTTCTAGCTTTGTGGCGAAAGCAGTTATATCAACACCTGAGGCAAATTGTCGCGGTTGTCGTCGCCGTGATGTTCTGTATTAAATCCAAAAGCCATATACATGAGCGACCCATACCCTGTGGGTACGGGAAAAAGCTCGTACCAGATAGACAAAAAGATGGCGGCTTGATGAAAATAATTCCCAGGGGCTCAATATTCGGGTTATTTGTAGGTCACGTAATCAAACGCGAATGGGAAGGAGAGCACGCGTCTTCTCCTCTAGCCCTGCCGTAGCTGTGAATGACTGTGCGCGGCTGACGCTTATGGGGCTCGCGTGCCTTATTTAATTGTTGGTAATCATTGATGGGCTCAATGATAAAGGGCGACCAGGGATCGCTGCTAACTTCATGCGCACTGTCTTCCTTGCCGGGCTGACTTTCTGCTCCGCTAGTGTTGCAGAGTTAAGAGATAGAGGTGATCACAGATCGCTCACAGAGGCAGTCAGTAGTGGACATAAAAATAGGCAGATAATGATGATCAATCTAATTTTCAGAAGTAGAGCTCCAAGTCAGGCTAGTTGATTGACATGCATGGTATATTTTAACTGCGCTAACCGACACGGACAAGGACGAGGCAGACAAGACGTGCGCAGACTCGCAACTAAACGTTTATTAAGTGAAAATGACATATATACAGAGAAAAATGAATACATCTGATTGGCGATTCAACCATGGATATATTGACGTCACACAGTAGCATCTAAAAACGCCATCTCACAATCAACTAGTGACACCGAAGGTTCGCTTCTGCAACCGCGTGTAGTTTTTATCTTAAATGCCTCAAACAGCTCCCTGGTACTACGGTCCCTATGACGGTACAAAATTCTAGTTTGTTTAAGAAGTGGGAGGCAAGTTTCCTTGTTGAGTTTTTTACAGTCATTACAATGCTTAGCCATGTGGAAATAACCATCTGAAGTGCTATTTTTTATGTTCTTTGAGCCGAACACAGTTCACTGTTCGTCTTTCAGTCTGACCGATGTATACACACCCACAAGAAAAAGTAAATTCATACACTACTACGCGGGCGCAGAGGACAATGGTTGACCCTTGCTTATGCTCAATCTTGCAGACAAAACGGCTGTGGTTAAATGCCCTGTCTGGGGTACATGGCAGTACATTGTGGCAGGGTTCCTTCAAGAGCACCTCACCAATTTAGAGATAGCGGATCTGTATTTGGTGCCTAATTCTACTCCTTTGGTACGCTACCTAGAGAAGTAAAACCCAGGAGGGTGCAAAGCTTTCAGCCTAGATGTTGAGGATTTGTTTTATGCAATTCCGCAGGGCGAGCTTATCGTAGCAGTAAAAGAGTGCATTACTTAGTTTAATGATGAACATAGCTTTGTCGTGCAGTGTGGCGTTTCCCTTGAGGCCTTCTTGGAATTACTGGGCATGTATTTGTCGTCAATATATGTATGCTGGCGAGGGCAGCAATACATACAGAAATCAGGGGTGTGCATAGGCTCTAGGGTGGCCCCTACCCTCAGCAACATCTTCCTGGCTAAAGTGGACAGGGCTGTTAATATAACAGTCTGTAGTGTGGCTTCCCGTGTCTTTCGTTATGTCGATGATTACCTGATTTTTGTAGACGGAAGTAGGCTTGAAGAACCGTCTCTTCAAGTGAAGGAAGCTTTTTGTAGGTCGGGACTAGGCCTCAATTTCACTACAGAACTTCCCTTCGAGAACGAATTGCAATTTCTAGACATACGTCTGCGTTTTGAGTTATTCCATACATGTTGGTTTTATCGACCAAGGTCCCATAAGTCCCCCCTGAATTTTTCCTCCAGGCATTCGAAGATTGTAAAGAGTGCAACTGCCTTGTCGTGCATAGATGCAGCACTACAGAAGTCATGCCCCTACGTAGTAACGGAAAGTGTTAGTTTACAAGTGAGTTGGCTGACGAATGCTGGATACCCAAAATCTGTAATTGGAGCAACATGTGATAAAATTGTAAGGAAAGTTAAAAGTGGTGGTGTGCACACACGCCACACTAATAAAGAAAAAAGAGCGTTTGCTGTGATTCCGTACCAGCACAAAGTTGTACACAATTTGAAGAATGTAGCGCAGCGGTACGGGGTCAGCGTCGTATTCTCAGCCTTTCAGAAAATGTCGCGTTTATGTGTTAGAGTAATGAATGTGTTTGACAGGGCATCTAACCACAGCCCTTTTGTCTGCAAGATTGAGAATAAGCAAGGGTCAACCATTGTCCCGTGCGCCTGCGCAGTAGTGTATGAATTTTCTTTTTCTTGTGGGTGTGTATACATCGGTCAGACGGTTAGGCGTATTAATGTTCGGCTGAAAGAACATAAAAAATAGCACTTCAGATGGTTATTCCCACGTGGCTAAGCATTGTAATGACTGTAAGTAGCTAAACAAGGAGACTTGCCTCCCACTTCTTAAACAAAGTAGAATTTTGTACTGTCATAGGGACCGTAGTACTAGGGAGCTGTTTGAGGCATTTAAGATAAAAACAACACGTGGTTGCGTAAGCGAATCTTCGGTGTCACTAGCTGATTGTGAGATGGTGTTTTTAGATGCTATTGTGTGATGTCAACATATCCATGGTTGGATCGCCAATCAGATGTATTCATTTTTCTCTGTATATATGTCATTTTCACCCATTAAACATTCAGTTGCGAGTCTGCGCACGTCTTGTCTGCCTCGTCCTTGTCCGTGTGGGTTATGCAGTCAAAATATACCATGCTAATTTTCAGAGTTGCGGTGAATCGCGCAGCTGTACGAACCGTTCGCCTCCGCTGCCGGCGTTCTTCACAATGCTTGCGTTGTGAAAGCGAGTGCTCGAGGTCATCCAGTGAGGTATTTACAGGTTTACATGGTCCGTGCTTACTATGTTCACTGTGTCCACTATGCTTACTATTTTAGTTTAGGTGAATGTTTACTACAATATATATGGCCACTATAACTAACGTATAGACTCGTGTAAGGGACACACTTTCTGTCGATATTTTGACGAGCCTTTTATGGGACCGGGCCATTCGACGTTATTTTTCCAACTACGGGTATGAAATCCACCGTGAGCCTCCGCGATCGCCTCCCCTCGACATCCAGTAGCGACGCGCGAAATCACGCTGCGCGTGACAAACCGCTGTTGAGCCCGATCAGAATCAGTGCACGGAACGCGATTGCTTCTCGGTTGGATGTCTTTTTTTTTTTTAAATATTTGCTGTCAAGTTGGGGTTGCGGTCTTTACACGGGTGCGATCCTTACACGGGTTTACACGGCAAGAATCTTCCTTCGTGTAATTGTCTTCTACTTCGCTATGACTAATACTACTTCGCCTTCCCGATCAAACCCCCGCAGGGGCGGCTGCGCAAGCAGGCGTTTGGTGTGTTGCGACACCACGGACCCGAGCACACGAGGGTTGGACCCTCCCGCGTGTAGCCGTGCGCGGCTTAGCCGTGTCTGGGGAAAGGAGGATCCTGGGGGTTGAGCCGATGCCGGGTGTTTGGACCTTTAAGGCCCCCCGGCGGAGGCAACACACCTCTTTGGCCTCTGCTTCACATAGACGGCACCCCCGGACTGACCCACCCGGGGGAAATCGGCGGTCGCCTTTTCCTGTCCCCCTCTCCGATCTTTTTCTTCTCTATTTTTCTGTCCTCACTGTCCTGTCACCTCTTCTCTTCAGTTACTTCCTCACTTTTCATAGGCGGCTTGGGTTAACCTTGTGTAGGTGCCCTCTCTTGGGTTTTGTATATAAGGTTATAGCGGCAATGTACGGCTGGCGCCTGCAGCCTTACACGTGAAGTGCTGCAGCGTCCCCTTGTTGGACTCCGAGGTGGGTGGCTGCCATTGCTGCCGAACTACACCAAATTGCTATGGGAACACCCGCTTTTCCTAGGCTTCTTGATCGTCTCCCTCAGAAGAGGGGACGCACCGATGAGATTATAAACTTGTTCACCCGACCTAAAGACATTTTCCCACGATTTCAAGTAGTCCACAGTGAAAGAACCGAAAAACTAGCAAGAACCATATCCCCATTTGTAGTTGCAAAAAGCTTGACCAACACGCTAGGCCCTGGCTACAAGGTCACCAAAATGCCAAGTGGGGACCTTCTCCTTGAACTACGTGATAGAGAACAATACAATAGACTCGGCAAACTTGTTACCTTTGGTGATGTCCCAGTTACTGTTTCACCGCATCGGTCCATGAACACAGTACGGGGGGTAGTATCAGAAGCAGACCTCATCGACTTATCTGAAACCGAATTGTTGGAAGGATGGAAGGAGCAGAATGTCACGAATGTGCAGCGCATTGTTATGAGACGGGACAACAAAGAAATTCCCACGAAACACCTGATACTTACCTTTGAATTAAGCGTCTTGCCACAAAGCATCGAAACCAGGCTACACAAAAATAGCAGTAAGACCATATATCCCAAATCCTAGGCGATGCTACCAATGCCAAAGATTCGGCCATGGCTCGCAGAGCTGCCGTGGTCGACTCACCTGTGCCAAGTGTGGAGCACAAGGCCATGCCTCAGACAATTGCGAGGCTACACCTCACTGCATAAATTGCGATGGTGATCATCCAGCCTACTCCCGGTCTTGTCCAAGCTGGAAAAAAGAGAAAGAAATTCTAACACTAAAGTCCGTGAAAACATATCGTTCAGGGAAGCACGCAAAAGGTGCTCACCATTCCACACTACCACTTATGCTGATGCGGCGCGTCAAGGGGCAGCGTCGCAGCGGCTACTGCCACCTGCCCAGCCCGCGCGCAGCGAGCTGTCGCTTGTGGCTCCTGCCCCCAGGGTGGAAGGAGCTAAGTCCACTCCACCCAACCAGCAAACAAGTCCGGTTACCTCAGGGTTGCCGGCACCGTCACAGTCCTCGGTGGCAGCCTGCGCTACGTGTAGTAAACCCGCAGGCCCGCCAGCAGCTCCCACGGTGGGTGCAGTCAAGGCTGCCTCACCCTCACCGGCCACAGCTAGCGCTGGCAACAGCCGGCACAGCTCAGGCCCAAAGGCAGCCCCATCGACCTCCGGGCTGGTGGGCGCAAATGTCTCCTCCTTCGCGGCGAAACTTTCTCGCGAAACATCTCGCTCGCAAGAGCGCGTGTCCGGCGCCTCACAAGAGGCAATGGACACTACACCCATCCCGACGGCGCACCAAGCGCCTAAGGAGCGGCGAGGCTCCCTCGACCGCTTCAGAAAGGACAAATCTCGAGTTACGGGGCCTGGAAAGGGCTCTGTAATCTAAAGCAACATTTACTTGTTTAGTACACACAGCACCAATTTACTTTCATTATGGATACACAAATCATTCAATGGAACGTCAGAGGCCTTCTTAGGAACCTCGACGATGTCCAAGAACTTATTTACCAACACAATCCAAAAGTGCTGTGTGTACAGGAAACGCACTTAAAATCGAAACATACAAATTTTCTCCGACAGTATGTTACGTTTCGTAAAGATCGCGATGATGCCATCGCATCATCAGGCGGTGTTGCCATTGTAATTCACAAAAGCATAGCATGTCAACGTTTGCAGCTACAAACGCCCCTTGAAGCAGTGGCAGTTCGACTTGTTCTTCTAAACAAGCTCATCACCATCTGCTCACTTTACATACCCCCCCCATTACCACCTACATAAACACGAATTTCAGTCCCTTATAGATGAATTGCCAGAACCCTATCTTGTTCTTGGCGATTTCAATGCGCACAGTAGTCTGTGGGGCGACGCTCGTATCGATGCGCGAGGTCGTCTTGTTGAACAATTTCTTTTCTCCTCTGGCGCGTGTCTCCTGAACAAGAAGGAACCTACATTTTACTGCCTCGCAAACAGTAACCTTTTCTTCTATTGATCTTAGCATAGCTTCCCCGTGTCTATTTCCTGAATTTGAATGGGAAGTTACCAAAAATCCTTACGGGAGCGATCACTTCCCCATATTACTGAGAACAACCACAGAAAATAAGTCTCCACCACAAGCCCCTCGATGGAAGGTTGATACAGCAGATTGGGAGAAATTTCGAACTCTTACTAGCAATATCTCCTGGGCTGACATGTCTTCGTTAGGAATTGATGCTGCTGTAGAGTATTTCACTGCCTTCATAATTGATGCCGCTTCTAAATGCATATCCGAAATAAGTGGTGTGGCATGTAAACGCCGTGTCCCATGGTGGAACGACGAATGCAGGAAACGCTCGTAGGAAACAGAACAAAGCGTGGGGGTTGCTACGTGATTCTCCTACTGCGGAGAATCTTATCAACTTTAAGAAGATAAAGTCACAAGGCAGGAGAACGCGCCGACAGGCCAGAAGAGAGAGTTGGCAGAAGTTTTTATCAGGTATACACTCGTATACAGATGAGGCCAAAGTATGGAACAGGGTTAACAAAGTGAGAGGACGACAAACATATTCACTCCCTTTGGTAAATACACAGGGCGACAGCTTGGAAGACCAAGCGAACAACCTGGGTGCACATTTTGAACATGTGTCGAGTTCATCGCACTATTCTCCGGAATTCACAAAATACAAAGCAGCAATAGAAAAACAAAAACTAGACCGAAAGAGCGCCGGGAACGAGCCATATAATTTACCTTTCTCTTTAGCAGAGCTTCATGCATCACTCGCCTGTTGCAACCAATCTGCCCCAGGCTCTGACCGCATATTATATGAAATGTTGAAGAACCTACCCTCTGAAACGAAGAAAACCCTTGTCTGTCTGTATAACTCTATATGGACCTCCGGCGAGATCCCCTCTGCCTGGAAAGAGGCCATAGTGATCCCTATCCTGAAGCAGGGGAAGGATCCATCCTCTGTATCGAGTTATCGGCCCATAGCGCTAACAAGCTGTCTCTGCAAAGTCTTCGAAAAAATGATAAACCGTCGCCTATTACATTTCCTAGAATCAAACAGACTGCTTGATCCATACCAGTGTGGTTTTCGCGAGCGTCGATCCACCACTGACCACTTGATACGTATTGAGGCGCAGATACGCGAAGCTTTTGTTCACAAACAGTTCTTCTTGTCTGTATTTTTAGACATAGAAAAGGCCTACGACACCACATGGCGGTTTGGCATACTGAGAGACCTCTCCCACTTTGGTATACGTGGTAATATGTTAAATGTGATTGAGAGTTATCTGCTGAATCCGCACATTCCGTGTTCGAGTTGGCAATGTTTTATCACGACCTTTTGTGCAGGAAACTGGTGTACCCCAAGGAGGCGTGCTCAGTTGCACACTCTTTATCGTTAAAATGAACACGCTTCGTGCTTCTTTACCACCAGCTATCTTTTATTCCATCTACGTGGACGACGTACAGATAGGCTTCAAGTCCTGTAACCTCGCAGTGTGCGAGAGGACAGGTACAGCAGGGGCTCAACAAAGTGTCTAAGTGGGCAGAGGAAAATGGGTTCAAAGTAAACCCCCACAAAAGTTCTTGTGTTCTTTTCACCAGGAAGAAAGGTCTTGTTGCAGATCCAACTATCGAAATGTATGGACAACAAATACCTAGTGAACAAAGAACACAAATTTTTAGGCATCATACTTGACTCTAAGCTTACTTTCATTAACCACATAAAACATCTAAAGGCGAAATGCCTAAAAACAATGAACTTACTGAAAATTTTATCTCACACATCCTGGGGCACCGACAGGAAGTGTTTAATGAACCTTCACAAGAGCCTCATTCGGTCACGATTGGACTATGGTGCCGTAGTATATCACTCTGCCGCCCCGAGCGCGCTAAAAATGCTAGACCCCGTCCACCATCTAGGTATCCGCCTGGCCACTGGCGCATTCAGAACAAGCCCCGTCGAAAGTTTATACGTGGAATCCAATGAGTGGTCACTCCATTTCCAGAGAACATACATCAGCTTCACCTATTTTCTCAAAGTACACTCCGATCGTGAACATCCTTGTTCTGCAACCCTTAATGATTTGAAGTGTGCAACGCTTTTCTATAATCGACCCTCTATGAGGCGGCCTTTCTCATTGCGTGTAAGAGAACTTCAGCGAAGAGATGGATATCCCACTTCTAGAACATCGCCTAATACCTCCAGCTAAGCTTTCACCGCCCTGGGAGTGGCAGGTGATAGAATGTGATCTATCCTTTGTAGAGGTCACAAAGCACGCTCCCGAGCTCGAAATTGCAATGCATTTCCGCGAAGTTCAATCGAAGTACTCGTGCTCGGAATTCTATACCGACGCATCCAAGTCCCATGCTGGCGTATCTTATGCAGCTGTTGGCCCCTCCTTTTCTAAATCTGATGTATTGAACCCCCTAACAAGTATCTTCACAGCAGAAGCATACGCAGTACTGTCTGCGGTGAAACATATCAAGAAACTAAAACTAGAAAAGCAATAATATTCACAGACTCGTTAAGTCTTGTAAAAGCACTAACATCTTTACAAAAGCATAAAAATCCTGTTTTTATTGAGCTTTACTCACTCTTGTGCAACATTTACCAATCTCATAGACATGTAATAATATGCTGGGTGCCTGGCCATAGAGGCATCGAGGGCAATGTGCTCGCAGACCAGTTGGCCAAATCAACTACATCACAAGCTAGTAATCCTGCTGCTGCTATTCCCTCCACAGATCTGAAGCCTTTTTTGCGAAGGAAACTGCGAGGCCACTGGCAGCGTCTGTGGGACGCTGAAACAACTAATAAGCTCCACTTGATAAGCCACAGTTAGGTTTCTGGCCCTGTACAACTAAAACACGACGTACTGATGTCCTATTCTGTCGTCTCAGAATAGGACACACATATGGTACTCACAATTTTCTATTGAATGGAAATGATCCTCCAACATGTGGTAGATGTGGCGACAGGCTCACCGTCCTCCACGTCCTCTTGGAGTGTCGGGAAGCCGAAAGAGAAAGAAAGAAACATTTTCCTCTCGCATATCGCTATTGTGTTCCTCTGCATCCCGCTATGTTCTCGGTAAAGAACCACTTTTCAGCACTAACGCAGTCCTTGCTTTCTTGAAAGATGTTGTGCTACATGTGATTAGCCCAATAAGTTCGTAGTGCATCCTCTCTCTAGAGGATGTTGCTGCGATAGTTTTTTAACTGCACATGCCTCCAGGCCCTTGTGTTTCAAGGGCTCTGTTTAGGCACTTGTGCTTCTGGCCAATTCTTGTATCTTAAATTTTTTGTAACTCGTATCATTTTTTCGCAATGCATTGTTCATGTCCATAGTACTCATAATCACTCATTGCCATAATCTTATTACTTATAGATTTTACGCACTTTACAGCGACTGATTTTAGGCCCCTTTACAGCCATGCCACATCTAATGTTCATATAATTCCCTATTCACCTACCACTAACAAGCCATTACCATCGTCTTGATACGAACTAATACTGTCATGGCGCTCTTTGGCCATACCTGGCCCTTGCGCCACTAAACTCCAACAATCATCATCATTCCCGATCAAACTGTACTCTTTTTTTAGTACTTTGAGTCCGAGTACAAGTGCTGCTGCGCATGGATTGAGTGAATTCTATATACTTTGAGTGAATTCTATATACAAGGTGTTTCAGCGAACACTTTCAAGAGTTTTTAAAGGTTGCCTGTGGCAGATAGCACAATTCTATAGTTCATGAGCTCCTCTACTCGAAGATGCGGGCATTACTGGCACAAATAATTGAAATGCATAATCGACTAATTTTCAATATTAACATATTAAGTTTTTAGCTAATTACCTTATGGCCCATGTTGCAATTTACAAATTTTAGCCGTGGAGTTCAGAGTCACTTGGAACAAATTCTCAGGCTGACACCAGTGTCGAGATATTAATTCTCTAACTTTGCGGAAAATACATTGGCGTGCCAGTCACTTTCTCAACAAAACGTCGTTTTATGCATGAAAGCACACCAGGGGCGTAGCAAGGGGGGGGGGGGGGTTGGGGGGGTTCAAACCTCCCTCCCCACTTGCCCACTATTTTTTCTCGTCGCTTCGCGCTGACATAATTCAAGAAACCGGTGCTACTGTCACAATTTCATTCCTGGGTGCTTCCGTTTGGGTTGGTAATTTACAGCGAATCATGTCTGCATATGGAAAAAAACTGTCACGGTGTTTGTCAAGGCTTTGACACTCTCTGAGGTTTTGGGAGAGAATGTGGCGGCCGCATTCTGCAGCAACAAATGCGGCAGCCGCATTTTAGATGAAGGCGAAAATGCTCGAGGCCCGTTTAGATTTAGGTGCACGTTAAAGACCCCAGGTGTCCTAAATTTCCGGTATGCATTTCCGCCGCTACCCTTCAGGTGCCGGTTAGGCCACGCTCGGGCACGATCTGCGCTCGAAACGTCTCTTGTATGCGATTGCACCCCTACGGAAGGCTGGTAGTTACTGTTGTGTTGTTGAATCCCAAACCAGCAATTACGGAAGGCTGGTAGTTGCTGTTGTGTTGTGTAATCCCAAACCAGCAATGTGCACACGAAGGGGTTGATGCTAGCAGTGAAATTCCACTGACTCGCAACAGAATGCACAAACAGACAGCCGATCGACAAGCATGGATTACTTCTGTGCGCAGTACAGCGTAAGTAACTTTTGTTGCAGGCGCCGACGGTTCTCGTCGGAGTTCACGCGTCCTGAGAAATTGATTATGTGCACTATGCACTGAACAAGACCGGATTTCATTCCTGCATCACTAGTACACCAATCAGTCGAGAATCTGTGAGGTACAAGGCCGCTTCCTGTTTGCACCGGCGTAAGTGAATCAGAAATGAGTTGCACGTGCTACTTAAAATGCGTACACATGCCATATCTATGCTGGGCGGTGAAATATTCTGTAAAATACTGAATCTGTTGACGTAAAGGCAAATGACGGCTGCACGCTCGCACACAGCGGAAGACACAGCGGCCGCAGGAATTGCAACCTCCTCGTATGAGGGAGCAGGCCGACGAAAGCTTCGAAAAAAAAAAGCATTAGGCGTTCTTGCGCGTATTTCAGTTTTGTAGCGCAAAGACGCAGCGAACAAGCTATTGCTATGGGAGTAGGTATAGCCTGGTCACACGTGCATTTTCACGCGTATAGCCGTCCTTGACTTGTGAAACGCACTTCGCTCCGACGAGGACGACGCCATCTACGCTTAACGGAAATTAACAATTAATGATGTCTTGTGCGATCGCACGGGTCGTCTCAATGATGCGTTTTCGAAGACTGGTCCATTCAGTGGCGCGATGAGAGACCGTTGCTCCAAACGCCCACTGTACCTGTCGTACTTACTTTATTTTACTGAGCTTACTTTACGTTTTACTCAATTCCTTCACAAGCACACGCAAGGGGGGGGGGGGGGGGTCCCATGTCTTTGATATACAGTGATAGAGTCTGCTTAAACTACCGATATTTATTGTCGAACCCGTCACACAGAGGAAAGCAGACGCTTGCCCTCCCCCCCCCCCGCTCGGGCCGGTGAACTCCCCCCCCCCCCCCCGAAATAAATTTCTGGCTACGCCCCTGAAGCACAGAAGTATGAAAAGAACAAATGGTGGGATTTTACGTGCCCGAACCACGATCTGATTATCAGGCACGCCGTAGTGGAGGACTCTGGAAGAATTTAGACCACCTGGGGTTCTTTAACGTGCACTTAAATCTAAGTATACGGGTGTTCAAGCATTTCGCCCCATCGAAGTGCAGCCGCCGTGGCCGTAATTTGATCCCGCGACCTGATGCTTAGCAGTCCAACACCATAGCCACTGAACAACCACGGCGGGTAAGCACAAAAGTAACTGGAACGCCAATGCATTTTCTCCGTAATCTTCGGGAATTAATATCTTGAAACTGGTGCCATCATGAGAATTAGTTCCTAGTGCATCTGCCTTGCGAATTCCACGGCCATAATTTGTAAATTGCAACACAGGCCATAAGTTAATATGTTAAAAGCCAAATTGATGATTTTAATTAGTTGATTATGCATTTCAATTTTTTGTGCAAGTAATGTCCGCCTCTTCGAGTAGACCAGCTCATGAACTAGAATTGTGTTATCTGCCATCGGCAACCTTTAAATCTTTTTTTTTGAAGTGTTTGCTGAAACACCCGTATTTATGGCCTCTGCATGCAAGAGGCGATGTTTCCATCCCTAATGCATAAACGTTGTAAATAATTAGAAGAGCTTTTTTTTTTCCTTTTGTCTCCAGTCGTTAGCATTGCCTACGGGAAAGAGAATCAATATTGAGACACATATCGCTCACGTGATTTTCACACGCCGTTGATAGAAGACTCTGCCGAAGGGGTCACTGAATTAGTCTGCAGGTTTTTTTCAGGGTCAAAAAAAGCATGCAAAGTAATTTGAAGGGAGGTGAACATACATCAACATATTCATTCGCTAGGTAAAGGGCTATGTATTTATTTGGCTACCTCCTTCTCTTTAAAAAATATAATAAACTTTGTCCTTTGTATATATTTAAATATATTGTGTCCGTGCGTGGTGTTCTCCGCGGAAATTTTTAAAAAAATGTGAAAGTGAGGAAAGACGGATGAGGTAGCCGACGCTGGTGCTTCTAATGCGCTTGTCCTACTATTGTCAGGATTTGCCGAAATAAAGCGAAAATATAAATTAAAAGCCGTGCACGTCCACGCCAACAATGGTACCGTAAGCTTTTAGCCACAACAAAAGTAAAAATGTGGAGGCAACGTAAGAGAATCCTGTAATTATGTGGGTAACAGAACTCCGGTAATGACAGTTTAGGAGAGGGAGGGGTTACCTTCTTGAGGGAAAGCTTAATTTTTGATGTGGTAAATTTTTGAAAAAAAATGCGAAAATACAGGAAACTACGTAAAGGATATGTGCGATGGTCAAGGTGTGTTGATCAAATCCAGCTTTAAAAAATTGTAAGCAAGTATTGGAGAGTATCGCGCTTATGTTTTTAGCTGGGTATCCCAATGTTCCAACACAACTTTGCGTTTCGGACATTTTATACTTTGAAGGAATAGCCAGCATTTTAAGTGCACTTGCATAGTTTGAACGTTTCTGGCCTATTTAGAAGCATTACTACTGTTTATTGAACACTCATTACTTTCTTTTTATTTTCAGATGCGTGATATATTAGGTTCGTCTAGTGTCCTCACTGAACTAAAGGCGGCAGCTTCTTTGTGTTTGGTGACTGTAAGGATAAGTAATGTGTGGTGTGTAGGTAAAGTTAAAAGTAGATGGGAAATTCAGGCTTCCGTTATAAATTACGTATGGAAACCCTCTACAGTGTTATGAGCGTGTCTAACGAGCCGGACAGAATTTAGCCCCCTGCCCTGGCGGAACTATGAATGCCACCTAGACCAAGTTTAGCGAAAATTGGTTATAGGGTGTGTAAACGTTCTGTGCGAAGTTAAATACGGTGGGATCAAACACAGCCTTGTAAAAAAATTCGTACTGAAGCGTCAGAGCATGTGATATGGGCGCTATCAGGAATATGCTGCCCAATTTCCTGACGTAGCTTCAGGCTACAACAGGGTTACATCTCGCGGAAAGGGAAGAGAGTCATGGTAAGTACAATTTGGCAAGGACAAAATTTCTACGCCGTTCCTGGTCCAGCTTACATGCTTTTTCATCATTTATGAGCAGTTGTCTTCGTCGTCCCCCGCCCCCCCCCCCACCC